>NW_027466460.1:6695000-6937500 GCF_050575085.1 Anarhichas minor | reverse complement strand
CAGCTAATTCCACAGTCAACAAACAGCTTTACACTCATCCGTGATCTTCTATGTTTTCAATACTGGCGGCAGCGTCATCTTCAGCATGGCATCTCTCGATTTTGTGTCCATGAAGAGAATAATGAAATAGTATTTACTTGATAATAAACTTGACAACAAGTTTACCAAGAAATAAGGGGGCTGTGTACCTAACACATGTCAGGAGAGTCTACGTCAGGAGAACATCAGTCAGGAGAGTCTACGTCAGGAGAACATCAGTCAGGAGAGTCTACGTCAGGAGAACATCAGTCCCTCAAATGGTAGTTCTCCCCTGAACTTTCTTGCAAAGCGTTAGAGTAAATATTGTCCCTGGTAATTGGGAGGACGAGTTACAGGCAGAGCCCAGCACCCTGTGATTTGTTATGCGACCGGCTGCTCTGCATTATCATCCAGGCAGATCAACACTGTAACCCCTGTACTCAGTAGGACACAGCTGAGGACAGCTGTGAAAGGGAGAACCACCAACAAACCTCCCTAACAACCAACTGTGCAACTGGAGAGCAGATTTGCTCCACTGTTGCAGGATCCTGGATCTCCATCTAATGACCTGGACAACCTCTCAACTTCACACAGCAGGACTGTAGGTAACTCAGAAAGTAAAATGCTGCAAGGAAAGCTATCGACTGGTCCTCAAAACTCTAACTGTGGGTGTAAAAAGTGTAAAAAGCATGTGCTCTAAAAATCACACCAAAATACTTTGTTTTCCCAAGGATATGGTCCCTGACTTGTGAGAAAGGATCCTGCATTTTATGACTGCACACCCAGCTGTGAAAACCGTCACACTGCATATTGGGGGAAATTATGTTTTTAAATCAAATGGGACTTTGTTCATCTGTTGAACCTAGTCAGCTCTTTAAATGTTGAGGTGTTCATCAGTGGCCTTCTACCGCCAGTCAGAAGAGGAGTTTAGAGATTCAGCTGATTGTTGGCACTGATGCATGGCTTTCAATTGCATGTACTATACATCCAGTGCATTTTAATTGACAATTTCAATGTTTCCTGGGACCATCTTTTTAAGGCAGATGGACTTTGCCTGGACTAATCCAGACCCAAATTGTTCACCAATCTGTTCCCTTTGCCAAAGACAAGAGGAAGACATAATACAATAATACAGAGCCGCACAAACCTTGAAAGAGAACCACCTCATCCCCCACCTTAGGAGAGGTTTAGTAAGGGGGTTGGTATGTACCAACACCTGTGAGGATCCACCTCCTTCACCCCCAAAACCCCATCCAGGTCACCCTTCTCTCCAGCCAACCTTTTTCTTTCTTTCCCCCTTCTGACCGGATGAAAGAGCTGGTATCTGCTGGGAACAAACTTAACCCTGCCCTACTCCCATTTTCTTCCCTCTGTCTCCCCAGCCTACAAAATGTGCCAAGCTCTAATTGATATGTGCTGGGTCCAGGCTGCAAGGCTAATGGCACTCATGACTCCTTCCAGGACAAGCCGAGGCCCTGTGTGCTGATAGCTTCCTCAATTTCTGTCTTGAAAGGTAATATAAAAAGAATGGTGACACTGCTTAGAAACAGGAAGCACTCAGACAAATCTGCAGTCAACCCCTCCCAACTTCAGTGTGAGGATAGAGCATGGATGTGTAAACAAAACTGGAAACATTGTCGGAGGAGTTGCCCCGTTCATTCCTATGACAGTTGCTCAGTTGCGCATTAAGCAAAAAAAAAGAATGGACCTCCAATTGTAGAATTAAGATGAAAATACCTAGAACTTCCGCTGCCTTGGAGCCCAAGAAGCAAGTGCACTAGCGTTTCCTTTTACCCTGCCTTCCAGCCCTCGGTCTAGCCTCAGCTCTGGGTTCATTCAGGAAGGAAAATAACTCTGGATTCGGCATTTTACAATTTTTAGGATAAATTGAATTAAGGCTATTCATGTCTTCCTATTGGGAAGTTGATTTACAATAATTATTTGTTGAGCTACAGACGTCTCTTTCCCAATGTAAGAATATGGGAAAATAGCCTTTTGGGCTCCATGACATCATGTGACGGACCCGGAAATTGGACACTATGAAACATTTGCCTCAAAGGCCGGGGCGCTTCCTGGGGGCTTGGGCTCGAGCACTTAAGAAAGGAAGGTGGAGTTTCCATTATGTTGAAAATGTAGCTTCTTTTCAATATGTGGCTCCTTAGCTGAATTTCACCTCTCAAGCAATGTTCCTAAATATCTACAGCCTTATTTGATGACTTACATGAACTGCTGTCTATAATCTGCATTGACTATACTGTGTAGTTGTTGTTGGTGAATTTAACATCCATGTTGACAACCCCCGGGACTGAGTGATTTAAGAACTGTGTTGTGTTCTTGATGACTATGGACTGACTCAGTACTTGACGGAGCCCACACACAATAAGGGGCATGCTCTGAACTTAATTATCTCCAAGGGTCTGAGCATTTCTATGGTTTAGGTGACCAATGGTGTACTTTTTGATCATTCATGTGTTTTCTTTGAGGGCACTATGTCCATGCACACATAAAAAGTTCAAACAGAGATACTTACAAAACGCAATCACTGAAAACACCAGTGAAGCATTTACTTTATCTAACCTGACCGGCCAGATGGTTTGTTACCCAGAACCATCTGAAAAGCCGTCATTGGGAAGGTACTTTCAATAAATACTTGGCAGGTGTTTGGTTGAACCATCTGTCAATCCAAAGCTTACCGAAGCCATTTGGGAGAAGAGCAAAAACATCTTTTCCACTGAGAAAAGCCTTCATTGCCACAATTCTTTCAAAGAAGAAATACTCTCCAGTTATCATAATAAAAGCATTGGCTTTTTAAAAAATGAAAGTGGTTCATGTCAAATAAGCCACATGATTGGATTTTTCAACCAATCATAGGCAACCTTTTTTCGGGGGCTCATACAAACCCTTTATATACCAAATACGGTCAAGACTGGATAACATCGTAAAAATAGTGTTTAAAAGACTGAAAGCGTAACCATGAGCTGGCACGATGTTTACATGCATTTTTTGTTAACCGAGGTATATTGCTTCCCAGTTTCCAGGTGCAGTAACCATGTCATGTGTATATATTTTTTTTACCTTTGAGTAAGGTTCCTATTGAAGTGCGCAGTTTAGTTGAAATTAGATACATGTTTTAAAATCTAGCAAGGATTTGCCACTTTTAATCTCTTGGGATTTTAGATCTTTTTTACAGACATTAAGATTAAGTCTAAATCTTTAGCATGAATAGCTCTTAAAAGAGGTGAAACAGAGATAAAACACTAAAGTGATATATCCAGACAAAACGGTCCTGGTGCCTATAAACTTTCCTCAATGGTCACGGTCAGCTCTGATGATATGAAACCATCAATCTTATACCACTTTAATCACCCATCAATTTAGCTGCTGCACTTGTTTTAGAATGAAAGGGACAATGTCAGTGTCCTATACACAGAGTTCTCCATCAAACAGCCACTTCAAAATGATAAATCAATTAATTTATTGGCCTTTATTAACCTTTTGACGTTTGATTAATATTCCCATCAATAACAATAAAATGTGTTATTGCGCTGCTTGGGACAATGCCTGTTCAACCTTTGTATTCAAGGTAACCAAAGCCATACAAATGCTTTTAGGAAAGGATTATTGTAATGGATTGTCAGAGGTGTGCATCCACTCGTTATTCAAGAAGTTGCACCATCTTTTTAAGCTCATAAAATACCACTTTTTTTTCTTTCCTTCTTTATATCACTTAAGTCTTGTTATTTCAATCTCCCAGGAATGTAGCCAGCTGTGTATCATAAAGTCTCAACTCTTTTTTTTTTGTTAATAACTCAGTTATCACAATTATTGAAAAACCTTATTTCCTGCAAAAAAAATGTCATACAAGCATACCAGGGATATTTTAAATTCTTGAACATTTCTGATCATTTATGAAGTATTAAGAAACAGCAGGATTTCTGTCAGCAACCCTGACATTCTCACATGTACGTGAGCTCAAAGTTGATTTGGCGTTAAGGATCAGTGATGTCCTTTTACTGTCTATATTCACATTCTAAAAATGGAGAGGGGTCCTCATCGCTCAGTTTCCCCTCTATGTGACTAATAACTTTAATCAAGCCAATAACTTAATGCTTTGATGAACCTTTGAGCACAGAGCAATTACTATTTGCTGAGGTGGCTTGTCTTATAACTGAGGTGAGAACAGCAATTCAAGTCACCCAACTACTTGCCATCAATCAGTAGAGGTGAAATGTTTGAACTTGCCCCGTGAAACTGCATGATGACAGTTAAATGAAGGCCAAGATGATGGCAGCTATGTGTAATTGAATTTCTCCTTCAGACTAGGCCAGCGCCGTGTCATGCACCACAAGAAATGATCTTGTCAAATTGTCATATTTAATTGATTGGAATTGAGAACAAGCCCAACATTTCAAAAAGCACTCAGAGACTTGTTCATCATCTATTGTCTTTTTTTTTTACATTACTCTTTACAGATGGACAGTAAAGATTAACTCAATCAAGTTTAATAATCTGGCTTGCCCTGATAATTAGAGTTCACAACATGCTTTTCCTACAGCAGCAACATTTCATTTTCTTACCTGGATTAGTGAATACAAATGCAAAATACACACAGAAAACGTTGTGTTGCTAATGCAAGCGGATGACATTGTGGACGGATTTCAGCCAGGTGTAAATACAACGTCTGTGACTGTGTTACAATATTCTCACAAATTCAATTGACTGGTCACCCAACTCCACCCCTTCATGTTGGCTCAACAAAGCTCGGCAAAGTCGGTCTCTACTGGTGGAACAGGCAACTGAGCAAAGATGGCGACCGCAAGTGATGAGGATAACGTTACAGGACGTGTATGTTTGGGTTTAGCCAGTCTGCCACTACCACCAGCATATCATCTCTTTTCAGCCCACCGATGTGTCGGTACCGTATGTTCCAGCTGTGGCACTGCGTAACGTAGTATGGTGTAGAGTTAGTCACTGATTCAGTGATCATCAAGTGTTAATAAAACAAATCACTTATCATGGCCTCTTGATGCTAAAGTAAGCACTTATGTGGAGAAAAATCTGTAAAGTTTGTAAATTGGTTTTGTGTTAATTTGAAATATTATCCTCAAAGTACCTGCAGAAATGTTTCTTAAAGGTATCTTTTCTTTAGAGAGAAAGCCTAGACTCTACCTTCCTCTCTTAAAATGATCATGGCTGACCTCCCTGCTTCATCCTGAGCCGTGCTACCACCTCATCTCTTTCATCCCTTCTCCCTCAGCTCACAGCCCAGTAATAATTTACCCTCTGCAATTAATTTCTCGACTGACCCCCCCCTCCTCCTCCTCCCTCCCACCTCTCATCACTGTGGCACTGTCTCCTTGGGCCCCGCGGCTTGATGAAATGAAAACTGTTTCCAACAATTATTTTCCTCCTCTTCGGTTATATTCTCTGCTCTACCACCACCCTCCTTCCCCTTCCCAAAAACCTCAACAATTAATGGAGCTCTTAATCAAGCCTGGTGAAAAACCTCTCACCTTGACAAATTACAACACTCATGGGGGTAAGCACATTATCAAAACCCAATGTTTGTTTACATAAAAAATACAGTGTGCATAATTTGAAAGGGATGAAGCTTTCCCAGGGTTTGCAGAATACAGATTACATTTTAATTTTGCCAACTCATCTGTCTATGCTGTTGTGATAAAAAAAAAAAAGACACTGAGTAATGTGGAAAATGATTTCAGGTGCACTATTGCTGCAAAAATAATTGATATTTTTTGAACACCCATCAAGTTTAATTGATCAATTTGCTTGCGAAGTAGTCTTCCCTTGCCAGACTCAAAGTGTTTGGGTTTTGTTCTCTTCCCATCGCTGTTTCTTCCATCTTTCTTTTGCTCTCCACACGCTTTCAAACACTGGTCATTCATTTTCTTGTCATTAAATACTTTTTACTAAATCTTTGTCTGACATGCTGAGTAGTATGGTAGTATGTGTATTGAAAACGCACAGTGCCTGGGATGAAATGGCGATCCATTTGGTTGAAACAGAAGTGTCTATACTGAATTGAATATTTGAAATCAGGTAACATCAGGAGCTGGATTGTTCATAGGTGGTGTTTCCCCATTAAAATAACTTGAATCTAAGATAATATATAATGTTATCATCATTCTTAAACCTTTAATATCAAAGAAAATCCTTACCAGCTTTCATAACCATGTAAATATAGGATGTATTTTACGTACATGGAGATTCAGTCATCTTGACACAGTTGTTATAATATGGATGTGGCAAAAACTGAACTACAGGAGCTTGTTGAAATGAACATCACTGACTGCGTTTACGTGCACCAAATATTCAGTTATATTGCCCTTATTCTGTAAAAGACAATATCTCTATTCCTTCGTTGTATACATGGCTGATGAAAATGTATATTCTACAAAACAGTACTTCTTTGTTTCAAAATATGTTTTTCCAAATTTGTTTCACTGGTGGCGGAGTTGTGTGACCATGCAGACAGCCTCCCTCTCTCATTCCTTCAACCACCCTCTTGAAAATGTCGATGTTGCAATAATTGCACATATCCAAAAACCTATTGATATCCAAGTCCTTCGTAGTACTTAACAGTAGGTGTGTTTCCCCTTCCGACCAGAAATGTGGGCTTTTCTTTTGGGCATGCATCTCTAATCTAGCTTTGCAAACTATTGGATAGCTGGTTTGTGTTTGTGTACAACCCACAGAGTTGGTCTTAAACAGTAAAGAGGTTGTGTGCCGCAAAGAGCCCTAAAAACCCCTATTGAGACAAATATTACAAATATTATTCATACACCCCACATGTTTTGATTGGAAAATGCTCCATACGGAATAAGACCTAATCCAGAATATCTAAACGGAATATGATGTTTGCATGAGCCATATAAAATTCGGAATATTGTCATACTCGGAATAATGTGAAATATGAGTGTGCATGTAAACGTAGTCACACCTGACCAACATGTCACCATCAGTTTGCTTTGATACAGCTTAAAAACATGGTTACACATTTAGTCATGACAGTGGAAATCGACCCTAGGATACACATAGATGTGCTGCTTAACATACAGTATGCTTTGTAATTCGTTATGTATAAAATCATTTGATAGTCAGAGTCAATAGAGGTGCGTATTCAATGGTTTACATTGTGTACTACCTTGACATTTGCTGGTTTTAATTGCAGAAAGATAATTGTTATATCGTTTTACAAGGTGGAAAGCTTTATGGAGAGGGTGACAGGCTTTTCATGATATGCTGTTGTGACTGTGTAAATTGAAGAAGGCTAGGAAGAAGGAGAGGCTAAGCCCCTCACTCGGTGAAACACGAGAGCAGAAGATATTAATGATTGTGTGACATTTTAGCAACAGTAACAGAATTAATCGAACAGGTTTTGTTATATTTTTACATTTCTTATTACAATAATTGAAACACCAATTGCAGGAGTTCTACTTTCTGCAGAATAATGTGTTTGTAAAGGAATAACGGCAAATGGCATAGTGGCTCAACTACGAGATTCTCTCCCGGTGTGTTTCAGTACATAGCTGTGGCCACGCTGTTTGTGGCAGTTAATGTTAATTTGCAAGCCCTGAATATCTTTTTAAGCTCTGAATATAGCACAGTTATTGGTAGGCCCATGTGTCGTGTTTACTGCCTCTGCAGAGGAATAAATCTTGCTCATGTACAATGTCATATTTCCACCGGCGTTTATCAGTCACGCTTACAGCAGCTACGTGTAAGAGGCACAAACTGGGGCAACGGTTTGCCAGTGTTCTGTTATTTATACTTTGCACGGCAGCTGGTATACAAAAAAAAAATCCCTTTGCCCATTTCATCACGATTAGAAAAGGGCATGAGAATTCATGACATGGACAACCGAATTATGAAGAGGAATAGTAGTTTTAACTAAGAATGTGTGTATTCTTAGAAAAATCACTTCTATAAACATCACATGTCTTTAACTTTATTTTAAAGCCCAGCAATGTTATTTATTTTAACATTGAATGAATGGATGCTTAATAGAAAAACAGTGACAGCATCACAGTGCCAAAACTAAGTATTATCAGCTCAATGAAATAAACCTCTAGCTGATGTTATGCACCTGTGTTTTCTGAGGGATATTACTTTGGCTACATTTACCGTCATTGAGAAACTCCGCTTTTGGCTATTTTCCAATCAAGGGAATGTTTGGGTTACATTGTTTACATGCTCTATTTTTACTCTTTGATTTTGTGTTTGAATAATAAATCAAATCAAATTTTTCATCACACCAACAGTATCTCTGCCCGCACAGTATGTTTGAGGTGCAGATTTCCATAGCATATATACAGCACTTTCTTCATTGTGCATAAGAACATGGTTTAGTTGACGCCAATTAAGTGTAGATTACGGTTTCCTGCATGCCTTTAAGAGAGACGTGTACTGATTGGAAAGCCTACCTGGCTTTGGAGAGTATTCCTCCTAATTGAATGCATGGATGGCTGGAGAAATGGATATAGTTTTGCAGAATACCAAGTATGCCTAAGCTCATGAAAATTACAAATGTATCCAATGGAATCCCAAGCAAATTATATTCAAAGTGTGATTAATGGTGTCTGTCAAACACACACGCATATAAAAAAAGAAAAATCGGTAAAGCATGGTCACAGGGCAAATGCTTTACACAATAGAAGACAGAAGGTATACAAGAAATATTCTTTCACTGACTACATATTTAACATTAGCACAAAACCTTCCTCAATCTTGTACGACTGCCACTGCTACTATTGATGATAATAATAAATTGAAAATTAGTTTTGCTTTTCGTTTCGCAATCATGTTGGAGACGATCAAAGAGCCCTGAGTAAGGCTAAGCAATTATTCGTTTTTTTTAATCAAAATCACAATTTAAATCGGTGCAATTTTCAAAACTGAAAGATCCACTCACCTCCTATAATAACACCTGACAATGCTGACTCATTCAGCTCCTGCTAAATTATGTTCATTTTATGATTTTTGCATTAATTACTGATATTTTCCTCAAATCTTTTAGCAAACTGTCCAGCAAAAGAGGTTTTTGCAAAAGCCATATTTATTAGGGTTAGTATGTTTTAAGAGTCCCTTTAAAATATGATATGCTGCTCCAATTGCAGTCTTTGGTGAATAAGGAGTTGCATAATTCATTTTTAAGAAAGTGTGTCTTAAGTCTGAGTGGGAGGATTCTTTGATAACTTTCAGCAAGTGGGTGTCTATGGACCTGATTAAGCAAATCACAAGAAGACACCTTGTCCTCAACCTTTGTCAGACTCAGTGTTCCCTCGACCCCATCGTACAATTAATGACTGTTTGATGCATTATCCTCTATTTGCTTGTAGCTGATGTGCTGTCACTTCTAACCAGGGACTGTCTGGGCTGTCAAAGCTCAGATTTATATATGTGTCTCCTGCTTGCTCCTGAGATATAGTCCCTAGACTCCACAACATTCAGATTTAGAGTAAGAGCTTTCGTTCTTTCTTCTCTTCTACCAATGTTATTGCCCCACCAGAGCCAGTTTAGCCAAATTTGAATTTCACTTGAGTTACTACAGTGTATCAGTGGATGAACATCTTGCTTTGCAGAAAATGGATGGCTGGAGCAGATAAAGGCAGAAAGAGGGAAAAGTTAAATATTATTGATTTGTAAGACCAAATTTCTGCAACATTTCAGTGAAAGTGTTTTTTAGACAGTTATTCTGCCTATTTATTATGCAATCAATTATCCATCACAAAATAACCCATCTGAATGTGGGAATTCTGTCTTTGCAAAGATGATACAGAATTTTTTCACAAGCAAGACATTTACTGCCACTGGTTTTCCTTCAGAGAACGACTTCAATCATTCTGTTGCAAGAGGGTCTGTGTCTTGCTCAAGGAAAATTTGACAGCACAGGTGACTGTGATTTTGACCTTTTACCTCCACATGATACGATTGTCACTCTAAATACTGGGACAACCTGCTTTGCCTTTTGATGAAGTGAATGGTAGTGGCTTTTTTCTGCAACCCTTACATACTGTTAGGGTCAAATTTGTTAGGGTCATAACATTATAAAAGGTACCTGAGCTGCCATCTCAGTGACTGACATCATGGCAGCAAGATTTAGTGTGCAACAGGGCCTTGATCTGTTCTTCCAACATGAGGAGGTTGGTAGTGATTTGGAGGATGTGTCAGAGCAGGAAGACGTGGAAGAAAGCTCTGATTACTGACTGATTATTGACTAGTTTATAATAAGCATTTTATCATACATTTATTAATGAGACATGGGCTATTTAGACATTCTAAATAGATCTGTAGTTAAAAATTTGGTATAGACACTTACTATGAGGGAGTTCTTGGTCTGGTTCAAAATTGACCCGAACCATACTGTGAAGGCATTAAATAAACAGTATGCAATGGTTAACAGGAGGCATGTCTGTGTTCACACCTTGCATCATTCGCACCGCCGGTCTCGCCGGGGACTATTTTGTGTTCATTCACGTGAATCGCGCTGGACGCGCCGGAGAGGGGGCGTGGCTTATCGCCCTGGAAGCCGAATTCATGTTTAGTTAGTTCTCTCCGCAAGGTTCACACACACACACATTTATACACATAGTTTGGTCCGGTCTCTATTGATATTAGGTATCGTAGAGCTCTGGGTGAACACAGACGGCTACAGTGTTTGTTTCCTGATTCAACAACGGCAGGATGTCAGTGATGACAGGAGAAACATCTCAATGCTGATAGGCTATCGCGTCGCAGCGTCACGCCATTTTTTCGCCGAAGTTGAAAAATTTCAACTTTGGGGCGTTTTGCCGATTCGCGCCCGCCGCGCCATCACAAATTCGCGTCACTCCAGTCTCATCGTGTCTGTGCATAGACTTTGTATGTAATCTACTCGCGCGAATAATTCAGAAAATGAGAAAAACAAATATGTCACTTATCTGGCGATAGCAATTTGCTTTCCCACGCTCTGACAAAAGTGTGTGGAGAAGGTGTTACATTTCAGACATGTTTTCAAATGCTTTTCCTGCAGTCTTCCATTCTGTTGTTCTCGTGTTAATGTCTTGTTCCCCCCTGAAATAACGTTTCCCTCCCTTGTACCAGATACTGTTATAGCTCTATGTTTTTAAGTAAGGTTATGGTTTGGCGTCATGGAGATCACTGGTTCGGGTAAGGTTGGGTTGAGATTAAGCATCACAGGCAATTAGGCTCAGGTTTATGTGGTTAAGAAGAGGAAATATCTCTCAGTAACATGCATGGCTGTATAATCGGAATTTCCCAGATAATATGTAATTCATATTGTTAAATTAAGTGGATCGACTTTTTGTTCTGAATATAGACCGTCTGTATATTGAGAAAGAAGCTTTTTGAAAATAAGGTGTGCCAAAGTCAGTAAGATATTTCAGTCTTTAAATATTAAATCAACATTTGACATCTTCTGCTGCTATATGTTTAAATCAGGATAGCGTCTATCTTATCTGACTTTCAGACTGAAGCTTCTTCATTCTTATTTTGGGGTCGTCACAGTGGATCATCTATTTCCATCTAGTCAGGCCTTGACTGAGCTCAATATCAAATTATATTCTTTTACAAAACAAGTGCAGACAAGTACATGAACACATATGCGACACAAGAAAGTCAGGTCTTGTTCCCATTTTTTGAAGGAAGGGATATTATTCGGTCGGCTGCGGAGATTATCTTGTAGATTTTGGATAGGATTTTTTTCTTGTAGGGATGTTTAACAGGTCAGATGTTAGTGGAGGAAGATCTGAGTTAAATTATTTAATTTTATTGTGAATAGAGGATTTTATCTGTAGATATTCTAAGAAGTGATTCTCCCCAACGCTGTGCTTCTGAACCAAATAAGATAAAGAGACTAAGGTGTTATTATGGATGATGTGTTTGAGATGTGCGATACCTTGACTAGTCCATGATGAAAAATGTAGTGGTTTTCTGTTTATTAAGAAGTCAGGATTGTTCCAGATGGGAGTGTGTTCATTAGGTGATATTGTTGTGTTATTTATTTGGTGGCATTTCCACCAGGCTGTCAGAGTTATAGCTATGGTTGGGTTTTTGAAACATAGATGGCGTGTGATGAAGCGGCTTATAAATGGTATGTCTGAAATATGGATGTCTTTCCATAATGTTTGTTCTATGTCAGTCGAGAAGTTGTCAGATTGATTGGGATTTGGCCATTTGTGAATGTATTGGAGTTGATGAGCAATGAAGTAATGGAGAAAGTTTGGTGCTTTCAAACCTCCTTGTTTTTTTGATTTCTGTAAAGTGGTTAGTTTGTTTCTAGGTGTCTTATTTTTCCAGTAAAATTTCAAAATGGAGTCTAGGGAATTAAACAACGAGGGTGGGGGCTGAATTGGGATCATTGAGAATAGGTAGTTTATCATGGGTTGTATGGTCATTTTGATGGAAGCAATTCTGCTGATGAAGCATTTTGGTAGATTCATCCAACGTTGAAAGTTGTCCTGTTTTGAGAAGTGGGTTAAAGTTTATATGGACTAACTTTGACAGCCTGGTGGACATTTTGATTCCTAAATATGTGATATTACCAGTATGCAGAGTAAAGGGTGGTGTTTGGACTGCCACATCCCAGCTGTCTGAGGGGAAGAATGGTTGATTTAGACCAGTTGATAGTGTAGTCTGAGATTTCAGAGAAGGTGTTTATGAGGCTGATGGTTGCGGGTAATGAAGAGGAAGGATTTTCTAGGTATAGTAGTCATACATGAAGGGTCATCTTGTGGTGTATATTTTTGGTTTGGATTCCTGTGATGTATATTTTATGACGATGAATATGAATAAATGAATATGGCAAATAAAGATGGAGAGAGTAGGCATCCCTGCCTAGTGCCCCTGCGCAAAGTCAAGCGTTGCGACATTAATCCATTGGTGGTGATTATGGCCATTGGTGATATGTACAAAATCCTCAACCAGTGGATAAATGATTCACCGAAACCACATTTTTTTCAGGGAAGAAAATAAAAATTGTTGGTGAGTTTGTATGAAATGTGTAATAAATTAAGTTAAATAGTCTGCATAGGTTATCAGTTGAGTGTCTTCCTTTAATAAAGCCAGTTTGGTCTGAGTGGATGATGTATTCCTTTTTCGATTCGTGATGCTAGGGCTTTCTAATGATGTTTGTGTCTGTGTTGATGAGATATAGAGGGCAATAGCTTGATGGTGGTGTTGGGTCTTTATTGGGTTTTAGTAAAAGAGTGATTGTGGCAGTGTTCATTTAAATTGGAATTTTGTATTTTTGTTTAATTCCAAATATGAATCTGTTGGAAAAAAAAAGATTATAGAACTCGGCAAGGAAGCCATCAGGTCCTGGTGATTTATTGTTAGGCGTAAGTTTGAGTGCATTGTGGAATTCTGTTATTGTAAATAGATTCTCAAGTGAATTTGCTTGGTCTTCATTTAGTTGTGGTAAATCAATATTGCTTAGGAATGTGTTAAAGTCTTCTTGGGTTGGTTTATGTTTTGATGAGTATAACAATCTTGGAAGGTCTTATTTATTCATTCAGGCGTTTGCACGATCTTCCCTGCTGAGTTCACAATTGTTTAAATTGTTGTTTTTTCCTTGTTTTGCTTGATTGGGTTTTCCAGATTTATTACTGTATTCAAAATGTTCGCGTCTGAGTCTGTGTAGGAGGAATTGAGTTGTCTTGTTTTTGTGTTCATTCAGTTGTAATTTGTATTTCCGTAAGATTTCATAAGATATGTAGACCTTGAAAAAAACCTGTTCAAATGTTGCTTTTCTTGTTCAAACTCAATTCAACTTATTTTAAAGAACTAAGAAGATGCAGGTGACAAAAACTCTGAGAAACAGCGAGTTAAAGTTACATTGTATCTCTTGTTCTAATAGTTCTGAGACAATCAGTGACTGACTTGCACTGGAGGATTTAAGTTGGCATGTATAGAATTTAAATCCTTGAACCATAGTTCTGAAAACATTTCTGATTTAAATTGACCTTGGACAAACCCCTGTTGTCCCACTATGACATTTGCACTATCATAGGTCTGGGCTTTACATTTATAGTTGTCATATTTCCATTGATCATGCAACTGGAACCAAAAACTGCCAATCTGTGCATCAAAAGATATCAAGTCAGTGCCAGAAGCTGCTGCTTAACCTGTTCACTGACAGATATATTGCACACACCAGCAGTCGTTCTGAGTGTCCATCTATCACCTCAGTGGCCATTGTGTATTGTGATTTGCTTCATTTCAGAGATAATGGCATTTGCAATTTCTTGTGTGCAGCATTCTATCATATCATTCTAGGATGATGGCGTACGCTAAATGTTATGAGATGGAGGTTAATACTTTTGCAGAAAGAGGTCAGACTGAAAAGATTCAACCTTGCTTTTTGCTCCGCTGTTTCATCATGACTTTACTAATATGGTGGTAACAGCCGAAATACTTCACTCATTCAGTTATTTCATGCGCCTTTGCAGCATTTATCTTTTCCATGAAAGGCACTGGTGTGGTAACTTCTCAGTAGTGTTGCCATGCAACACTATCTAGTGTATGTGAGCGAAATTTGTTCATGCTTTTGAAAGATGAACAGTGCTTTCTTTCACTGTTTAGTATTAACGCAAGTATCATATACCTCTTTTGTCCCCAATTCTTCCACATTGCAAGCAAAGCCTACAATTTTTCATTACATGAAATTACCATAATTTGGTAGATGCTTTTATCCAAATACATTTGCATACACACAACATCAGGAGCTATTTCAGGGTCTGCTGCCTTGGTGAGGGATGCTTTGGCATGTAGATGGGAGGAAATGGAGATTGCACCTCCTGAACTAGAGCCACCCTTTTTACAAGCATTCTATTTTCCAACCAATACAATTGAAAATATCTTTTCTGTTCATCAAACTACTCTTGAGTTTCAAAGTTAATTCTTGACCTTGGAAACAACAGTTGAATACACATTGACATCTCTATTTACGAGCTGTTCTTGAGCTTTCAATTGTAATACATTGACCTCCATAAGCAGATGACGTTAGACCAGTTGACATTGAAATGTAGATGATGAAATTTAAATTTTTGTTCAGAGCTCAAGGTCTTTCCAGCAGTGTGACCTTAAAAGTTAAATTTCAAAATGTATTCTGGGAGGTAGTAAACAAAATAAACTCACCTCATTTAGTAGCTGATCTGCATCTGTTGATTGTTCCACAGATGCAATAACAGCAGACAACTAGGCAAAGTTGCTCTGCTGATGTTATATGATCAAAAGCTTTAAAACTCAACTAGTAAGCCAGCCTAAACTTTTAAGCCAGTCCTTTAACTGTTCAACAATGTAAATCTAATTATCTGCATTTCCAATTGGCTATTGGGCAAACTCCATCTGCAGATGAAGATCATGTAAAATTATCAAAAGCTCCAGAAAAGTTTATAAATGGACCTTAAGGTTAGTTTTGTTTTGTTTGATTGTTTTCAACCAAAGTTTTTTGTTACTATAAGATAGCATGCTGAGCCTTCTGCTGGTTACTGATGCTTTCAGTCATCTTACTATTGACTTTCTTTTTAATTAGTGACTTTTCTTGTGTCTTGCCTGACATCCTGGTGTCACGCCCTCTCATGGTTATTAATAGTGTTCAGGTTTCTTTCTTCGCCCCTTCTCCATCTGTGTTTTAAAATTCCCTATTGTCCAGTGTCCGTGTCTTGCTCCTGTATCAATACTGGCCTGGTCACTCCTTCAGTCCCACTTCATTGATTTCTGTTGCTTTTATCTGCAATGAGTCAGAAAAGAACAAATAATGTATTAAGCCAGTCTGAAGGGCATTCAATGTGACGAGATGACCTCAATCTGATGAATATCCATGAGTAATATTTCAAGAAGATAAACTTTCAAGTTGTAATCGTCTTATCATTTTTTTCCTTTGACCGATTTTATCAGCACTGGTCATTTATCAAAGAATGATAAATGACCTATGTAATTAGTCCATATATGAAGCCTACAACAAAGAATGATAAATGACCACTGAAGTTTCAAGTTGCTTGCATTAACTTGTCTGTGTTCCATTTTACTGTGACTTTTTGCCGGTGGCAGACAAGAACCATTTCCAGGCCACATTTGATGTAGGCTTCATATATGGACTTATTACATATAGTTATCACAATGTTTCAGCGTAATTTAGTGAATAACCAGCCCGTTCTCATTCCCAAGACATCAAATACTGGCGCTTTGTCACAGCCCTCACCATCTGATACCGATGCATGACGCACCCTTTAGCATCTGTATGAGACGCACCGGGTTTTGAAGTAACTACAATGTAAACCCATCCGCTTTATTATTACTCAGAGAAATGCTCCATGAGTGTGAAGACATAGTAAAAAGACAGAAAAATCCCTCAAGGGGCGGGGCTGAATATAAAAGTGGACGTAGTCGTTGTGATATCACCCATTGGTGTGTGGAATGAGGTGTTGAAGCTTTGAGTTAGGCATTTTGGCCGTTGCCATTTTTTGCAAACAGTGAATGGAAGTGACCATATTTGGATTGGGGAGGAGTGACTTAGAGACGTTGTGTATGGCTCTGATAGCAGTAGAGACCTGTCAATCACAAGGTAACCCCAACCTAAAACCTACCCTGCTTTGTGGTCTATTGTACTCTAGATGGGACCATCATTTACAGAATGAACATCATGCTAACTTGAAGAGGACTTGAAACTAGCGATTGAGACCATAAAGTCATGTCCACTGTGATTTCAATAATGTTTACTGAAATAATGAATCAATTGAGGATCAATTTCTTATAGACTCCCATGTAATTGAACTTATTTTTGCAACCAGAGGAGTTGCCCCTAATGACCAGTAGATAATATAATGCAAGTTTAAGGAAGTTCTCAACATTTCACAACATTAACCACATGTTTACTGTCACCATGAAAAGCTGAAAACATATAACTGTTTATTTCTAAACCAAAAAAAGTGAGCGTGCAAAACATTTTCAAAACAAACTCAATCTTATTTCCCTTATTTTCCTTTTCTCACCAGTTAGTACACACCCACAATCAACAATCATATCTATTAAGCCAATATGTATTTATTTTTGTTTGGCTCATTTACAATTAAGCAATGCTTAATGACTTTGTCTCTCACACAGACTAATTGTCAGTCTTACACACAACCACATCTTTTTAACTGTATGCTTTGGTTATAATCCCAGCAGAGGCCTGTGGTGCACAGAGGCCATGCCCACCTCCGTCATACTTATGCCCCGTTTACTGCCACCATGCTACTTGCATCATGCATCATGTATGTGGATTATCCCCTGCGGAGAGCAAGACTAAATCTGGTTGTTTATTCCTCAGAGTTACTCGAGATTTCCATGTTAAATCTTCTAAAGTCTGAGCTGTTGCATTCAGTAAATAAACCACAGTATTTGTATTAGTTTCCTTATGAGCAAATTTGAAGAAGCCTCAAATGTGTACCATTTGAATCTACTCTATGTGTTGCCAACTATGCTTGTCGTGTTGTGCCAGCAAGGGAGAGAAACAAACCAAAAAGATGCAAAAACAAAGTCTCCAATGATAAAAGACACGATTTGAGATGTCTTTTCAAGGTGTTCTCTAGCATCCTGAATGAATGAGATTTCTGTCAAATCTGAATTTGAGAGAGATGAGTGTGTGTGAGAGGGAAAGCAAGGTATTGTGTAGCTCCACTGGAAAGATAATCTTAGTAATATCCTGACGTATGTGATGTACTGTTGCTTTCTGATCTTGTCATTTGAGTGAGGTTCATAATTCAAGAGCAGATCATCTGTTACAGTTTTCATTGTGTGTGATGCAGACAGATTTTATCAGTATATACTCACACACACACACATACGTATATACATATATATATTTTGGATATATCTAACTGATGGATTTTTGTCTGTGTCTTTGTCTCCCCTTTCTCTCGTCTTTTATTCTCCCTTATTTCCAGCTGGTCTGGCCTGCCTTCCTTTTGTTGTATTGCTTCTTGCTTTAATTCTGTCTTTTTCCTAACCTTCTCAAATAAATACTTCACCCCCAAAATGACAATTTGTATATCAATTACTTACCCTGTGTTACCTTGAATTTGTCCAAACATTGTTTTTCTCACATGGCTACATTGTGAATGGATAATCAAAAAACAGAAAAGAAGTATTTGAAAAAAGCTCCTGAAAGTTCAAATTTTGGTCTTGAACTTTGAAAAATACAACAATATATTCAAACTCAAAATAAGTGAAGGATGTTTTTTTGGGTTAAATATAACTTTGATTCAGTTCTGGAATTGTTTTGAATGAAATATTAATTTTCATTTTTCACCTTCATAGATATTTTGATATTCAAGGTCTTATATTTTTCAGATTCAGATCTTGTTTTTTTACAGTTTCAAATCTTTCTTTTTTGGTTTCAAATCTTTTTTTCACTTTTAGATCTTATATTTTCAGTTTCAGACTTTTGGCCTTGATCTGGCCTGGGGGGCGTGGCATCAACTGAGAGGGCAGTGTAATCATAAGTGACATCAAAACAAAGAAGGCTGAGGACCTTCCTCAACCACCTTGCCTTCAGGAGAATTATGACTCAATACTTTCTCTACATCATAGTCACGTGATTGGAAGTAAAAAGATTGACGCCAGTGACAAAGTTCAGCTTAGCAAGCTGTTGTACTACATTACGTTTGTAGTTTAATGGACCGCTTATTATCGTAGCCTAATTACGCTGCTTGAGAAGGGGGCAAATGCCAAGCTCACTTAAAACAACAGAAGCTTCATTAGGCTTCCTGTCACCTTCCTGTTCTTGTTTTTTTTTCACCCCTGATGAGTTTGAATGCCTGGACAGAGAACAGTCTCTGCCTTTGTCTACTTGCAGTGTTTTGACGTGAGCAGCTAATATTACATGAACATCATCGTAGTGTTTTGATTAAAGCCAGAAGTACTGTCACCATGGAGAATAAATAATACTGCTACATCTGCAACTACTTTCTCATATTAGGCAAATGCACCTGACGCAATTCAGCTTCACTAAAAATACAAGACATATCAGCAGCCAACTTCTCTGCCCTTTGTTCGAGTAGATATTCAATCTGTGGGATCAGGGTGCATCCTGGATAAAGTTTTACACACACTTTCTCATATAACTTAGACAAAGAAGGCAGAGGCATGTTCATACACAATAGCTATATCTGTGAGCTGGGCTGCACATGGGAATCTGATTTGAAATTGAAAGGCTTTTTTGAATTAAGTACATGGACTGAGAATAGAATAGACTTTTAAAATACCATAACTGTGCAGCAAAGATCTATTGCACAGTGCAGCCTTCTAAAGGGTTGCAGGGCTGTGTGTGTGCATGTGGTGAAGCAGTCTTCTGTGGTCTTTCTCAAAAACACATCAAAGTGAAGCAGTGGCAATGGTAAGGTTTCTGCATCATGCCCGATAAGAGGAAGTTTCCATTAAGTCGCTTTGCCTCACAGGGATTAAAGAAAAATCTCTCCTTTCCTCCTCTCAAAATGGTTTCGTGAACCTTCTCTCTTTACGATTCTTTCACTTTTATGCTGGTGCTCCTTCTTTAACACCTTGTTTGTCTCCCTAATTTGCTGCCGTTCTTGGTTGCTGTAGGTTAGTTGCTAGCAATTTGCTAGCAGTTTGGAGCCGATAAATAAAACGTCACACCCATTCCACCGGGCCGCCTGTCCCTTTTCACATAAACATCGCCTCGGCTCTGTGACTGCCTCTGCTGCCTGCTCAACGGCATAACAACCCTGTGGAGGGCCACATGCCAAGTATTTGTCTTGTCTCTGTCATTGTGCTACTTCAAAAAGCATTGTGAGCATACTAGTCTTATTCAGGTAATGATCATATTTTTTTTCATACATCGTTATGACATTAAATAAAAGGTATTGATCCAAAATCCATCACCTCATTGCTTTACCACTAAAGTTAAGTATACAAAAAGCATAAAAGCTAATTGTTTTCACGGGCCGCTTCATCAGTATTTTTAAATCTTCTCATAAGAAGATCATAATCTTTATTCATTGAACCTGCATGGCTCATTTGGGAAGCATATCACCCATCATGATGAGATTAAAGGTATAAATCATGGACTGGTCATATCAAAGTTGAGTTTTACCTTAATACGCCAAATTATTTTCTGCATGAGACAATCAAGTTAAAAGTTTATATAGTGAACATGTCATGCAGCGAATAATTTTTTCAGTTAGTGTTTCAAATATAACAGTTTTAAGGTCATAGTCACAGTCATTAAAGGAATTGATTTCTGGGTTATTGAAGGAAAGTGAATTCTGCCACATAACTAAAATAATCATGGGCAGACGGGAGGGATGCTGCTGATCTTTTCGTCTGCTACCACATTGATAATATAATTAAAACTACTCAAATGTGCATTTGAGTCGGTCCTGTCCACCACAACTCGGTTTGACCAAGGGTTTGATTTCTAGTTGTAGTACTTCTAACTTGGTCATTCGTTCCAAACAAAAAACAAAAATAATGTCCGTGTTCTTGAGTGGGAAAGCCAGCAAGGGTTCTAATCCCTGTTGATTGCTAATAACAGATAACTGGATAATCTTGGTTCCATCTACTGTGGTACCATGCAGCCATTTGAGAATACTGTTAAAAAAGAATTGCTTGCATATTCGTTGCTCCTTGCGATCAAATGTTAGTTATCAATGAGCTGCAAGGGAAGTGGTACTGCTCGCCTCTTCATCGACCGTCTCTGCTCTGTGACATATCTGTCGCAAATCCAGAAGGGCTTTGAATTCGTCCAAACTTGACTTTTAAAAAAAAATAGACAGCCCTAATCTATAACAAATGGATGATTGTGTCTATAGATCATGGTATGAAGTGGAATGCTGTCTGTTTAAGAAAAATTTAGATCCACTGAACATATTTAAAACATCAAAAAGTGACAGCATAAGTATAGTACATACGTGTGTGTGTGTGTGTATGTGCATGCGTGTGTGGAGTTTAGTAATTATGTTCAACCCAGAGATACAGGTGGCTAAAATAAAAAGACTGTCTGGGAGGTCATTTAATTAAGGTAAACAATTAAAAAATATATTTACAAGCTTCATTTTCATAATAAAAGAAGTCCCTCACCTGTGATTAAATTGATGAATGTCAAAGGTCAAGATTTCAAAAGCTATCTTTTGGCTAAAGCTTCAAGACTTGTTCTGTAAAAGCCTCACAATACAGATAGATTTCTTAAAAGTGTATGGACTCTTAAAGTAGGGAGACAACCAATTCTGCCTTTTATATATAGTATAGCCAGAATATCGGACCAAACTGAACCCAAACCAAAAAATGGGGAAACGCAAATCCCTTCCAGCCAGATACTCTAGTAACATAATACTTGCCTTCTCTGAGGTTTTAATGTCTCTCTGGCAGCAGGATCTTGCTGTATCTTGGCCACAATTTCCACAGTGGAGATGTTGTCTCTTGATGTGAGGGAGAACAGTCCAAATCAGTTATATTGTCTTTTGGCTCACAGAAAGGTTGTGTTGTTATGAACGTTTAACACTTGTGAAGGGAAATTTACCATTCATTTTAACAATTACACAGATATACCATGTTATCATGACACAAACAGACCAATGAAGATGTGGATTTATGTGCATAATAAATGAATGGATAGGAATAATAATAATAATTTGTATTTGTATAGCACTCTTCAAGCTGGGAGCACAAATAGCCAGCCGATCAACACCAATACAAAATATCAAGAAATAAAAACAGCAAAATAAAAGCACACAATTAAAAAAAGCGTATAAAATAAATGTACAGATGAATCATTCTAAAGCATATAAGGTAGGACAGGTGAATCTATTTAACTATTTAGTTGCACAACAGAGCTAAATTAGTTGTCAGGCAAAAAGGCAAGTCGATAACAATGTGTCGTAAGAGAGGATTTCAAAGCGGAAACAGTGTCAGCAGATGGGATACTAACTGGAAGAGTGTTCCAGAGCTGAGGTGCTAGTACAGCAAATGCCCCATCACCCTTAGACCTTAACCTGGACTCTGGAACAGCTAGCAGGCCTAACCCAGCAGATCTGACAGGCTGGATTAAACTCAACATTTCAGCACAAATCAGTTTCCTGGGTGAGACACAAGGAGGATGGGGAGGGGAGCGCTCCCTCCTCTTGGAATAGATAGGATGGTGGTCTGTGCTGTAGTCAAGATAACATTTGCAGGCAGAACAATAAACATCCAACTTTTGTAGAAAGAAACTAAAATAATTGTAAACAGAGTTGGCTATCATGAACTCAACTATACATATTTTTTAAAAACTTAGATGTTTCAAATTTTGATATTTGGTAAACCTCTAGCTTGTATAATTAATGCATAGAGGGGGTACGACTCATCAGTTAAACTCAATTTAACGCAACTACAAGAAACTTTAATTTATGTGTAGACTTTGGCAGTCCATGTGGAAGAAAGTGGAAGTGTTTCCGAGCAGCAGATTCCCTTTAGAAATGCTCTCATTTTACCACAACAAGATCTGACAGTCTGCTCCATGCAGTCTTGGTTCTGGTTCTCCTGTTTTCCTCCCTTCCCTCCAGCAAGCCCAGCAATATGGCCTGGGCCTCCAGCAGCATGGTGTCAGCATTGGCTCCACCTCCTGCCATTGCTCTGACTGCAGCAACTTTTGAGGTTTTGAGTTTCTGAGCTGTGAATTTCATATATCAAATCACAGAAGGGCGATCTGCTGGAGGTATAGGACACTTTTGAGGCAGATGTTTTTTGAACAAAATGACATATTGTGTAAATCATCATGCATCAAAACCCTTATGTTTAGTTATCCATCACTGTGTTGTATCTTTACTGGCTTGCATTGCTGTTCTCTTCAACATACCTACTGTAATAATGTTTAAGTGATAAATATATCCAGACCTGGTCTGCAACCAATACATACAATGTATTTTGATTTGTTCTGGAAATAATGGGATCAATCGTGCTTTGCTATTTGATTATTTACATCTATTTTTATCAAGTCTTCAATTTCTAATAAGTAATTGGCAGACAAGTGAGAAATAAGGTGATACAGGACTTAACAATGTAGCATGGTGCTGTAAAACTGGTAGGTTTTTCATTTTAGTCCATGAATTCAGTGTCTGAGATAAAAGGTGGCCACACCTGGAGCGAGGACATTTACGTATATGACACCTGACAGTACATTGCCAAATGACACCATTCTGTAAAAGGAACGGAGAGGAAGATATAATGGTTATTATACGGAGTCGGAGAGCAATACATTATGACGGATGTGAAGGATCAAAAAAGGGAGCCTTCATGGAAGAGTAAAGGCTGGATTAATATACAGTATAAAGGTAAAATAGTTAATAACCCAGACTCCTTCCTCCTTTGTCTGAGGAACATGTCATTGGGGAACTATTTGACATTTGTTTCCATCCTGCATTTCCACTTGTCTCTTAATCCTCTTTTTATGTATATTTTATAAAGTTGCTGCATGTGTTCTGATAACAACAAAAAGACCAACACCTTATGAGTTATTCAGGGAAGTGATTTTGTCCCACATTGAAAAAAAATAAACAAATGACAACTTGCAACACAATAAATTATTTCCCAGAATGTTTTTTCAATTCCTCTGTATACTCAGACTGGTACAAAGCCCCATTTCAAAATCTGCTTCATATTCTTATAAGCAGGGTGAATCCTAAAACAGCATTTTTAAAACAAAACCCATACAGAACGAGAAAACCCATTTAGCCACTACTTGCAACTATGTTAACTGCGGCTTGTCTGAATAATTAAGGCCCAACTCATGACCAGTTATGTCCGAGTCATGTTAATGGAGCGAGAGCTATATAATTAAGGAATGTATGTTCTTGCTGATGGTATTTGCTGAATAATTAAAGAACTACAGTACGCTGACTACATCACCTATTGGCTATTTCATCTAGGACCAGCACCAAAATAACTCTTACATAAGCCTGAACAGGAATGTACCCAGTGCATGCGATTTAAGTCTCTTGCTCTAATAAATAGTGGTTCCTTCTTTTGAAAAGGTCAAACGTACAAAATACATTAGTTATCCTTTAAATATTCTGACAACATAAAACCACATTTTATATTGTATCTTCAGCTGTGACCACAAAATAAGTAAATAGGCAAACCAGGTATGCTTGTCTCTTAGTTTAAAATAGACAAAAAAACTACAAAGCTCTTACACAAATCTGAATGTACTGAGAGTGTGTTGTTCGTAAACAACAACAGATGTGTGAGTCTTTGCATTGTACTTCAATGTTGCAGAAAAATTCAGAGGGGGTAGAAACCCCAGATAGATGACCCATGACCTTTAATCTTCTCCAGGAATCCACTCTCCTCCGAGCTGGCTGCTTCTTCCAGTCAGCTTGAATTACTGTAAACAAAAGTAGACCCCATGTGTATTTAACCAATTAGCCCGAGTCCATGAAGTTAAAATACTTTGAACAGCTTGTACAGCCTTATCCAAGTGTTTTGTAATGATTACTCCAGTCCAAATAGCTTACATGTACTTCATTACCTCTAACACTTAGCCCCCTAACAGCTACTTTATTTGGAAAGAATGAATAGTCATGTGCCTTGTTGCAGTAGTCTTTGGGGACACTCAGACAGTGTGTGTGCAGAACCTCCTGGATGACAGAAGAGGGACACAAAAAACATTCATACTGTCTTGAACAGAGAGCTACACATAGGAGGTAGTGGGAGTATATTTGCATTGCTTCTTTTCATCAAAGACAAGTAAATTGTTTGGATACAAACTGCTTGGACTATGCTGCCAAAGCATTAGCATTACAAAAATGTGATGGCCATGTTATGGTTATTGCCAGTAAACAACCAGGGCATAATCACTTGTGGTTTTTGGCCAGAGTGAAATCTGGACAAAATATCTAATTCTGTTAGAGAACCTGCTATCATACACGTATTGACAGCATATTAAGTCGTTATTGTAAAAGACCAATACTTGCAAAAAGTAAATATTAACATATTACCCTCACATATCAAACCACTGATATCTGTTTGAGACACAGTTTAAATGTCATTGTCATAACACCATACATTCCACCCTGTCATGCCTATTTTTTTTAAGGAATACTTTAACATTTTGGGAGATAAGAGTATTCGCTCTTTCAAGGAAAGTGAGAAGATTAATACCACTGTTATATCTGCCAGCAGCTGATTATCTTTCTGTAGCTTAGCACAAAGACTGGAAACAGCTAGTCTCGCTCTCTCCAAAGGTAACAAAAATATCTCACCAGCAACTGTACAGTTTTCTAATTAGCATATATATTTTTTCCTTCATCTGTTGTGTTGAGCGTGTTAAAACCACAATACACCATTTTACAGCGGGTTGTTTGCCAAATTATGTCTTCGCTCTGAACAGTTGCTAGGCAACCAGTAACGTCTCCAGGTTGCTTGTCCTCGAACGTCTGTCTGACTTCCTATTGATGAAATGTTCATGTGAAAGAGGACACATGCAGCGAATTCAAGGCAAGCACACATAAACAAACAAAGTGCTGCAGGTGCTTTGCTTGCAGCATTTCATATCTCATATTTGATGCTGTGTGTTTGCTGTCGTGTTTTTCTACTTTCGAGGTGAGTAGAGTGTGGCAGAGAAAGAATTGACGAGGCTGTGGTGTAGCCCTGAATATGTCAAGATATGTGAGAGATAATGAATAATGACTTAATGTTATTTTCACTCTAGCATCCTTACAGAAAACATAATACAGTGATGGCCTTCCTGTAACACACAGTGGCACAGTGTACATTTAGGGTTCCTGGAAAAACTGGAAAATAGTTGTTCAATATTTCAGTAATGGAAAACACATGCAAAATGAGAGAAAAAAGCCAAATGTCCTGGAACATTCTCATATTTGTCTTTAGCTGAGAATGAACTATTAGGCTATCAGAGCACACAAACAGATAACATTGCCATCTGAAAGGGCTTAGTTATGTTCAGGATCATATTAACGTTCAAATGATATAAAGAGAGTATTTTTAACAGGCTTTTACGTTATGGAGAAGCTGTGAAGTCTCATCATATGGTAGCACATGCAGGTTGGATGACATTACAACTCAAGTGGCAGAAACTCAGAATACTGTAAATCACATTATCCTTCAAATTAGTCACTGCTAGCTGGTAACTGTGGTTCATGTTTTTATTTTATCCTATGATCAATTTGTCATAGTTTCAAAGCATGTAAGAGATGATTTCATAGATATGACTTTTAAATCTGAATTTTTCCTAAATAGCCATAGATGAATAAATATTATATGCAGCGTCCAAAACTTCTAGCAGAGTGTAAACCTTAAGTTGACACGTGTTTATGGTCCTATGCACATAACTCACACCGACACCCCTCGTAGGTGAGAGCAAAAAAGGTGTTATTTATCCAATTTCCCTCGTACAAGTTGGTGAAAACAACTTTCTTTCTTCCTAAAAGTATCGCCGTTTATCTCGACACACTCAAAAAGATCCACAGGCTAAAGTTGTTCACAACATAATCCACATAACACGGTCGGAAAACTGTGCGGCTCCACTCTGCTCCAGGTACTACTAACAGCCGCAATTAACTGTGGCAAAGTGTACTTAAAGTGACGGCAGTCTGTTACTTATGAAAAACGTCTGATTAAAGTATCAGCATGTAAATGCAAATAAATATTTTACTGCAAATTGAATTTGGCTCTTACAATTTATATATGAAATTAATAGAAAAAGCCGCATTTATGAAAACATATTCATGAATATAAATTTTCATAAAACGTTGCTTGTTCTGTGGTATTGGCATTTCAAATCGGATGCCTGCAGTGGGACACGCGAGCGTCAATTGATGCTTATTGAATCTAGCAACTCACTTGATGATGGACACACTGTCCTTGGTGTGATTTATTTACTTAAAGATTAAACACAAGTTACCTTTACTCTTCCTTGTTATTTGAGAACCACTAATAAATAAAACAATTTATATAGACCTTGGGGCAAGTGAAAAAATGGACTTCAGGCATGTATATTTAATTAAGGCCCACTTGCCAAACTGTCTCTCTATCCGTCTGTCTATCTCTCTCTCCTATCTCTATGCATCTCTCTATCCATCTTTCTATCTATCTGTCTTTCAGTCACCATTTCTCTACTGCACTTTCTGTGCACAGTCTCTTGTTACCATAACAACCAATGAATCCTGTGCCCTTCAAAACAATTAGCATTCAGCACTGTTGCTCCTGCCAACACGAACTGCATCCACCCATCCTGATCCCATCACAGGAGCTCATGGGTCCTGGATTATAATGCAGCATTACGGAAATCTGTCTAGGTCGGATGTGTTTGCGGGGTGTACAGGTCCATAGGCCAGTATTGTGTGCTCTGTATACCAACAAATCACCTGCCAAACATAGTTAAGGGCCATTAGCAGAAAGCCCTTGGCCTCCTGCCCAATATAATCTAAAGCAATGAATGCATCGGTGTCATCAAAGTCGTGATTTCAGGCTGATCCTGGATAGATAAATGCCCGCAGCTTTTTTCTCTAAGCGTCTGAGTACAAAAGTGCAATCTTCAGAGTGATGACTTCTAATTGCTTTAATCTGTCCACTTTTTCTGGGGATATGACAAGCAAAGTCTAATCACCTCGACTAACACATACTGCTTTTAATTGAGATGCATGGGACAGGCTGGAGCCCCTGGGACCGGAAGGTTTGTCATCAGTTCTGTCATTTTTGGGCTTCAAATATAAACCGACTTTTTCAAGGTTTATCATCATGCCTGGCTTTGGATTTGAGCTTATAGTAAAACTGTAATTTGAGAGATACTGTAAATGAATTAGTTGAAAAGCCAAAACAAACTGAATTACATTTTTAATGGTTAAGAATCTCTTGAGTGACTTTACTTTGCTTAAAGAGAGGAATTTATTTTTCTCTGACTCCGACAGTGTGAAGTTGTTGCCCACTCTAAATAGACATTTTAAATGCTATACATATACACAAATTACCATTAAACTAAATTCATATCAGGTAACCATAACATGATAGTGTAGCATCACCTCTACATTAGAGAAGCACTGATCAATCGACTGCCGATTGAAACCGGATGGTTTTCAGCTGATCGACCATGACTGATGACTTGCAGTTTAGTCTCATATATCTGTTATTTTAATCATATTTTTTTACATAAGTAACACATGATCGCCTACAACGGCACACGCAGCAGCACTGACAGTAACGTCATGGACCTGATGACAATATTTGGCAATCGGTCTCTGGGTGGGCAGACCCACACAAAAGTAACGCCAAAATAAAGTACTGCCTTTCCTATTAATTTTACAATAAAATGTCATATGAAATTGTAATCATTTAAGATTTGTCTCTCGGGGTTGACTACTGTACATATTTTTTTCCAAGATAAGGTCCCATGGTGGTCCACCGGAAGTGGCGGGACTTTGCCTCTTTATTCAAATAGATACTTAAAAAAACTCATCTATAAATCTATAACCCCTCAATGTTGTCATGGCTGATAAAGTCCACATCACAATAAATATTATAATGGACTAATACGTAATAATTAATTAAAAAACAAAGCAAATCTTCTTTCCCACCACAAACAGTTGTGTACTAAACATAAAGCCTGTATCCCAGTAAGAAAGGGGAAACACTACTATGTTCAAACCTTTTATCATTTTTTTTTTCAACATAATTTGAAATGGTCTTAAACTACAGTGGACATATTTCATACTTTCATACTTGTGCTACAATGTTGTGGCATGTGCGACAAAACCTTGAACGTCTCTAGTACTACACCCCCTTCCTAGAATTGTAATGCAACTAGTTGCCTACTTGCTTTAAAACAGGCTCTTTAACAAAAGAGGTATAGTTTGCCAAGTTTTCAATAATTAACGAAATACCTTGTTAGATACTGTTTTAATTACATTATTCTATTTTTTGTTTAAATCAGTATTCCCAAAAGGGATTGGTTAAGTATAGCCTAGAGTGAACTCAAATGCATCACTCTAGCCTTGGGGAAAATGTGAAGTTGGTTGAAGAGGTTTTTCTACTCCTCTGCGCCGCACCAATAACAAGTAGCGAGAAGCCCTTTTGTTAAAAAAAGAATACTTTTACAAAAATTGATTCATGGAACTTTCTGGTCAAGGATTCTTCAAACCTTTTTATTTAGCCAATGCAGTTACTCTACATCCTCAACTTTTACTTTGCTGATGATCTCTGGCTTTAGCAGCAGAAGCAGCATGACTTAAAAAGCATGACATAAAAGTATGTGTTGCTAATATTCTTCCATAATAATAGCTCATTCTTGAGATATAAGAACACAAATGTTACAAGTGAGTTTTTTTCAATAATACTTCACAGTATTCAACTGCAAATTGTGGTGGTGTTTGAGTAGAACAATTGTCTGCTGATATGATCACTTATCAATACAATGCTTCAGCAAGCACTACAGGAACACAATACAACACAATATATTAAAATACATTACAAAAGTAAGCGGATATGTAAACACAGAGTATGTAACGGCAGTGCTAGTGATGAGGTAGTATGATTACTCATGATTGCAGCTTTGATTCGCTTTAAGTCCACTTTGAGCTTTTCTTAACAAAAACATCAGGTTGGTAAGTCTCTGGGGGTTTCTGTGTGAAAAACAGTTTTGTTTATGTTCGGGTGTACAGACATAAGTTGCTATTTCACCACTCTCAACTGATTTTGATTTTACACAATCATGAAAGTAGGAGTTGGCTGTTTCTGTTGAGTGGTTGGTGTCGAATCCAAAATTGCATTGGGTGCAGAGGTGTATGACCCATGTTCAGATGAGTGGTCAGCTGCTTGGCTCCCCATTGCTTGGCCATCCTGGACACGACAGGTAAAATACTGATCAGTCTATAGTTCCCCAAAGTTGTTTGGTCACCAGCCTTGAAAATAAGTGTTCCAACAGTGGACTTCAGACTGCTTGAAAAAATGTCTTGCTTGATTGACAGATTAATCAGATGAGCAATGTGGCAGACTTATCTCTGTTCTAAAATGTGGTTTGGTTTCATTGATAGAGGCACTTGCTATGGTTCTGTAGGAGAAGCTGTGGGTCAACTCCTCTACTGCGTTTATTTAAAAAAAAAAAGGTGTTGAAAGTCCTTTCTATTGTGTCATGATCTTGGTTAAGATTTCATACACTTTAAATTCAGGTTCCTTTGTTTTAGATTTAAGATTGTTCCAAATCAGTTTCACATTTCCCCATTATAATTTATTCAATTATATAATATATAATATAATATATTTATTATAATGCATTATAAATTATTCAAAATAAATAAGTCAGCTTTAGACTGCCAGCTTGAGCTGGAACAAACTGACAACAACCACAAAGGTCATCGCAGCCTTTTAGCCAGTGCGCGGAAGACGGGAAAAGGAATCATCATGGGCAGACACCCATTTGAAAGACTAAATACTGTGACAGAACATGGTTCAATGGGAAACGAGGGGATGCCACAAGCCTTCTATCAGGTTTCAAGATCTGTTCAGCTGCACTGCACACATTGTTTTCAACCGAGTAAGCAGTTCAGAATAAATTCAATCAATTAAAGTGACGTTGTTGCAGGCTGGCAGTCAAATGGAAAAATTAAATCATCTTTCCAAGTATTCTGGCACCAATACACACCCATGGAGAGAGACCATTTGCCTGCTGAGAGTGATGCAGAGTAATGCCCCCAAAACATCCTAATTGCTTAATGAACCTTTTTCCAAACAACAGAAATGTGTTTTAAGCTATAGAATCCCAGAGGAAACGCTAAAAGTCAAATTCAAAGAAGCCATGTAAAAAGAATTGTCTTTTGTCTCTAATGTATCTGCCACATTTGAAGATACAAATGAACATGCAACGATGAAAGAGGGAAAATGACTGTGTTGTGTATGACATTTTACCAATGTTTAAATTACAGTGCCCAGCTGTTTTAGGACCCTATATAACCTTGTCGAAAAATATGTTTTTATTATATTTTGCGAATTGTTTTTACCTAGGACTTCTGTAGGAACAAATGGCCTTAGGGTTGAGTGCCACAGTTAGGAAACCAGACTCATTAAGTATTGAGAAACAGAACAACATATTGTTGGTTTTGGTCTTTTCCTGGAATTAGCTGGTAATAGGAAAAATGTGGAGATGCCAGCCTCATCACTTAAGTATTTATTTTTCTATTTGTTTGTTTTATGTATGCGTGATAGTTTTTCAGACTCATGTCTGAGCTCTTCTCTTCCCCAGATGCAAACAGCAGGGATCAAAATCCTCCTCAGTCTGCTATCTCCCGATACCATCTTTAGCTGGTTTGACATGGCGGGCGGGGGGCTAAAACCAGATATTCTGTGATAGCAGAGATTGTTGTGACTGCGGACACAGAAATGGACGTTTTGACCCACCAAAAAGAGCTGTCAGGGATAACAGGGATTATTTGACAAAGCATCATTTTGACTATAACTCAGCACAGCGTCATCAATATTGGCACTCTGGAAAAAAGGAGGGCAAGTATAACCTTAAGCTACATCAGCACAGACACCTAAACAAAAGAAATGTCTGGATCCCTGAAATACTTGCAGTGCCTTCAGAAAAAAGAGAAAAGTACAGCTGAGGAGGACGATGGCTACAAAAGAGGTTTCATGTGTTTTAACTTTACTGAGAACGGTAAAAAACTGCACCTTGGAAGAAAAAGAAGTCTGTCATGTAATTCGATTTTAGCATACGTGACACCTCTATGGCTGGTAGTTAGATCACTGTCAAACTGTAATTTCATGAACAGCATCCCATTCCAATTTAAATAGGGTCCAATAAGTACTTGTGGCAACTTATAGTGTTTTGCTTTCAGCTTAATTGCATACAGCTCTATCAAACTATAATCGTGTTTACAGAATTGGATCGGATGGAAACTGCTTTATGAAAAGTACAACATGTATTCAGTCTTTTATGAAGACAAAATAAGGCGGATATAACTGCGCAGTGAGTGTTTCAACATAATCATCCTTTGTTTTTTCTTCCTCTGGATTCAGAGGATATTCCAGCCCTGCTATGGTAACAATCACTTGAAACTTAAAGAAAGGTTAGAATAAACCACACAACGTGAAATTAATATTCAATAAACAAAAATTAGTCACAATAATTGTGGTGTAAGATGAACTGCTGGTGTAGATAGTTAATTATTTGAGACAATGAAACCTTTTATGTGTGCTTCATTTTAACTGTCAATGTCACACACTCCATTGTTCTCACTGTAATCAATATCTGATGTAAGGTGGAATCAATTATTTTCCTTTGTCCCTATTTTTTCACTCTTGAGATGGTTCATGTTAACAACATTTGGCCAATATGCTTTCTGAGCTCACCTTGAATGTGAAAGAGTCGGACACAGTTACCCAATTAAGTTCGCACTTATCAGGGTTCGCCTACTCAACATCTCTTTGACTTCTGTTTCATAATTCTGAGATAATCCCATGTAATATAAACATTACTGATGTTAGTGATCTCTTGAAACCACTTTTGTTATTGATGACAAGCAATACTGAATATTATTAGAGATAAAAAAAACTCAGTTTGAAATTAAATGAAATGTAGGTGTTTGACTGCAGTTATTTGGATTGGCTGAGTGGATTGGCCACATTGTTGATATAGAGTTAACGAGGCAAGACGTTGGTCCAGTGGGGAACATTGTTAATGGTTTGGTAGCTCATGAAATAGTCTTTGGAAATAACACTAGGCTATGGTTACATTTATGAAGTGGTGTGCAGTTTACATCTCTAAGCTGCTTCACAGTGGGTTTTGGCCATATTAATGTACCATACTGCCAATTCTGCTGCTTTATTTAGCCCCATAAGCAAAAAAAAGCATAAAAAAAAGAAGTAAGTATACCCACACTCAAAGAATCATCCGTCCAAGGATTCTCTTGCAGACTTTGGTCTCCCAGGTATTTTCAATACATATCAAGTTTGTATTGAATGATTTATAAATATGCCGGAGCAGTAATCATTCTGTTTGTGTGTGGGACTTTTCTCATTTTAGTCCATGGACCTGATTCTTTGGGGTCAATGCCTTACAGCAGCACAAAAACGGCACACAGGGTTATGTGCTTGTGTGTGTTTTTTTCTTCGGCCGATTACTTTGTTTTGTATTTGGTTTCACGTCACATTTTTTGTCAATTGTTTTCAATAGGCTACCAGTGTTTCCCATTAATTACCTAGTCTGTGGCGAACCTGAAATATTTTTACCATTTTAAGCTGAACTTTTGTCAGGCGCCCCGTTTTCATTGATTCCTGTTGCTTGCTTTGAAAGCTGCAATGGATGGGGAATGGCTGATTTTAGGAAATGAAAATGAGGAGGTATCAATGTGATTGCTCCTTATTGCACTACAAAAACCTAAATAAGGTTGCAGGTGGCTAGAGAGATTGCCAGGAGATCCCCTGAAAGTTTCCTACTTGCTGTTTGCTATATTGTCCGTCATTTTCAGTACAAATCGCAATATAAAACATTTTTTTCTCTTTTTTAAAATCATAATTTTCGAAAGATAGCAAGTACTACCAACCAATTTTTTAACTCACTGCAGGCATTTGTGGCGCTTTTTTGAGTGCTGAATTTAAAATTTTTTTGGAGGCAGAGACAGTTTTGACAAAATTGACCCCATCTATTTCAAAATTGCTATTAATGGGGTCATGTTAATGAGGTAAATGTGGGTGCCCGTTGGATTTGTAGAGCTGTGTTGTCAGGAGAATAGGTCATGGTGCTGTCTCATCTAAGTAAGCATCTTTAGGAAAGGGGGACTTTGCCCAGGTAAAACCATTACCCACTACTGGAGACAGACTTTGGAGAGGTACTTGCATTTGAGCGTCTGGTGGCCAGACCTGTGTCCATTGGGACAGAGTTGGGTGTGGGGCAGCCTCTGTGTGGACTCTTCATCCACAATCTTAGGTATAAGACGAGGCAGTCCCGACAGAGAATAACGCCTGGGCTACCATGGTAAGGATGGATAGCTTTCAATCAATTGTAATGGATAATCAAAGACAGTCGATTACCCAACAGTCAGTTACACAGAGCTGGATTCCAGTGCATCCTTCACGTGTTTGTGATTGCGTTCACACTTGTATTTAAAGCAGTTTACTGTGAACAAGACCCGGAACTCAGCTTTCTGTTCAATGACTCGTACTGACATTGTTTTTATGGGTCCTTTTCCCTTCCTTTTTTTGAACTTGTAGCAATATTACGATATTATGCTCTCTTGTATTTAATAATAAAATAAACAAATAAGTCTGTGATACTCTTCACTCTGCTCATGTAAGTTGCAAAATCTAGATACCTTTTGATTAGGACAGCAAGAGTTTTGTTATGATTAATTATCTTCTTAACAAAAGGCAAGGCTAGCTAATTTCTTCCTTTGCTGTGACTGAAGATAAATCAAAGGCAATTTAGTTACTAATTGACTGAGCATGAGAGAAAAGTCTGAATCATCTCCTTTTTTTCCCTGATAGTCACTGTGTTGGTCCCATTAATCACACGATGAATAAGGCCAGATTAGTTTTTCAACCAGAATCAGGGATAATTTTTCAATTTACCAATTGGTCTCTGTCTTCCAAAATGTCATGTATTTTAGAGCACAATGCCATCGTATGACTATTAACAGCTTAAGCTCCCATGGTGTTTGGACTGGGGTTCAGACGCACAGGAGCTAGTTGTCAAATGCTAAAAAAAATAGTAGTTGTTCATTCTTGGTTAAATGACGAAGTGTTCCCATTTCCCCCCTTGGTATTAGTATTAGTATTAGATACCAATTTAGCTTGAAATATGAGCAGGATGGTACAGCATCATGTCTAAGCTTTTCACTAAGTTTTATGAAAGCCTTCCAACGGATAAAATACAGTGTAGAATGAAAGCTCATAGAAAACTAGCTAACCTGGATGTCGGGCAGGACTTTAGGCCTCCATCAGGTCCACTGCACTGCACTGATTTTTGTGCGATGAAAACAAACATTTTTGCCTTTGCATGTTGTTACTAGTGGAAATGCAGTTGCAATTGTATTTCCTGTCATGACTTTGCTGCAGCTTGCACAACTGCAGCAGCTAAATGTAGCCACTTGCCATGTGTTTGCCACAGTTGGATGGACTTTGGCATCTGAACTCTGGGCCAATACATTCTTCCCAACTAGCTTTATTTGCTCTCATGTTTCAAGATAGTCAAGACATTTATTTGTAATTGTGTTACCGATAAAATGAGACAAAGGGCTGAGGTGGTCATTGCATGCTTTACTAGCGTTTGAGCCTTTCTCTACTCTTGCAGGCTTGATATCCATTTGGCTGGATATTCCCTCGAAAGATGGTGTTGGCAGCTGTTACGTTCCCTGATTAAGTTCTTGGGGATGAGGGGAGCAACAGTGTAAGGGAAAGCGACACTGATTCACAGCAGTAATAAGTTTAACTCAAAACACCACAATATGAAACACACTAATGGGTCAGGCTACGGACAACAGCACACACAGCTTGAACAGTAGAGATCACATCTAACAACACACAAAGCTTGAACCACCGGGGTTGTCTTGTCTGAATGTGCCGGCCTCTTTTAACCACCATGGCGCCTATTGAGATCTAGCCTCGTAAGCTCACGCGCTGCAGGTGCTGGGCAGGGAAAAGGGAGGCACCTGAGACTGGGGAGAGATAGAGAGAGAGAGAGAGTTAATACCGGTGAAAGAAGGTGCAGGAAATGAGCAAAAATGAAGAAAAAATAAGTGCACAGTTGACAAAAAAAAAAAACTTACAAACTAATGTGATCAGTATAGATAAGTCGTCGTAGCAATAAGCACGCATTGTGATACAAGTGAGCCCTGCTCTGTGAGCACCAGGCATGAATTCAGAACATAATTTTGTCACATACAGTAGATCAGTTGCAGCAGTTGCTGCTGTACTGTAGCCCGGTTGACTGAGTTTGGCTCCTGGTAAACATGTCTTCTGCCGGGGGGAAAACGAGTCACCTCTTGTACCACTGTGTGTATTGCAGTCCCAGTACCTAGTTTGTTTCATGTCACCAGTTCTGTGGACATGTGTATTTGCCCTCTCTAGATTGTAACTAGAGTCATTTGCACGTGTGTGACTGACTGGCAGCATGCAGGCGTTCCTGAGCACAGCTTGTTTCAGTTACACAACCATGTAAATAGATTGTGGTTGAGGCCCCGGTTTGAGAGCGCTACATTTGATTTTTAATCACACTGAATAGTGAGGGATTACTTTGCAATACCATTGAAGTTGGTATCTTTCTAAAACAAAGTGTCAAAGTCAAGACATAAGGTACACTTCAGCCCTACATATGCCTTCTTAATTATGATTTGTGGTTTGTTGTTTGCCAACTCATTATAATTGTTGTGAGAGCGATTGTGAATTATCTGACTAGCACGTTGCATGATAATCCATTTGCTTTTGATGTGAAGGGGGTGTAGATGGTATATTTATTTTTGAATGATTGAGATTTGTATCGTGTCAGGATCTGTCAACACAATGATTAAATCATTAAATTGAACATTTATTTCAAATATTTCATTATGACACTTAATAACACCGAACCAAAAACAAACCTTCAGACATGTTTCCTCACATACAGATGCTATTCCTGTTGAAGTAGTGTCTTGTGCAGTCAAACATGCTTGAATGATATACTGTGTTCATAAACATCATCAAGTCTGAATTGAGAGACAGACTATAGGTGTTTGATTAAGTGTGATGATTTGGCACCTTCTCTACAAACCCAGCTGGTCTCATGGGACCATTAAAAAGGCTTAGATAAAAAGAGGTCACTTGCATATTCTAAAAGATTGGCAGCTTCATTGGAACCACGATGTAATAAGGCCAGGACTTGTCCATGCTAGATTTACAGGGCAGTTTTAATAAGCAGCTTCCTGGCCACGGACACTCTGTTCCTGACACAAATATGTATTACTTGGTCTTCAGCAAGGAGTTTCTTCTATTCAATAAGGTCAGCAAATATGGATACATTCATTTTGTTGCATTGTTTCAATTGGGATGGCATTTTCCCACCAAAAATAGTGCATACTCTTACACTCATAGACTTGGAATTTGCATGGGTTTTTATAAATCAGTGATTTGTGATTTATGAACCTCCATATTTTTAAACTTATACATTCTGTGATTAACTTATAGTCACAATGGGAAAGTCAATGACCTACATACGGAAAAACAGAGATTTTCAATCATTTTAACAATTTCACACCGGAAAATGAACTACAAAAAAAAAAGATTGGAGGCTTAATGGAACAGAATGAATAAGTTAAATAGGGTGTATTATGGCCCTCAGTCTCTAAAGATCAGAGGTATTCATTTGAGGATTAAGGTTGATAGGTGACATAAAGGTAGGTGCTTGAAAATGAAGCAGTCTTCAAAATCTAATTGAAAAGTCAGACAAAACATTTAATTACACACTTTTTTTTATATCCAATTAATTTCCCAGTTCTCCTTTATCACAGTCAGAAGTATCAGCAGAGTCATTCTTCCTGTTGTGTGAATCATGAACTTGAGACAGCACTTAAGTGTGAATCTCTGAGTCTGAGACACGATCTTCAACATGTTTATTATAGTTTTAAAGCCATCATTTTTGAATCTCACAAAAGAGGGATTCTTGTTTAGGATCTAAACCCTGTGTGTAGCCGATAAATTGAACTGGGCTAGAGTTGAAAGGAAGTGCCGTATGATATGATGGACTTCATATCCCCAGGGAAATCGAACCAGCCTAGTGTATCAGCCATTGTGAGAGCAGCTTGCCCTAGCCCACTATAAAATCAGGCAAACTGTGCTTTTACTTCGTGCAAGCTCTTTTTCATGTGCCTCCGGCACAACTAAAAATACAAAAACAACCTTTAATCATATGTGAGAGAAATGAACCATGCATTATGTATGATGGATGTTTTCTGAACCATTTTGTTTTGAGGATTAAGGCAAACTTCAAAGATAGCTTTTTCTTTCTTTTTTCCCTTGTTTAAACAACTAAAGTAAAATGCCCATTGCTTTTATAAATGCTCCAGTTTTTAAATAAAACAGACATTTCATGATATTATCAGCAACAATTAGATTGTGAATCAGTCACAGCGGAAACATGAAACATTTTTTTTCATTTCCTTTTTTTTCCAAAACATGTACTGAGCTGAGGCTGATTTAAATACCAGAGAGGATAGTTAATTGTGGTTGGTTGCTACAGATATCTAACTCATGTAGAGAATTACAGCAGCAGGGAAGATGGTGATTAATCATCTGATGTTATCAGCCACTCCTTAATGAAAACAAGCTACATCTTCTCTTGATCATTGCGATCATTTCATTCTGCCTCCGTCCCTCTGTGAGTATTGATATTTTTCTGTCAATTGTAGCAGTAAAATCAGCCCCCTGTCTGATTCAGCAACATTTCTCCATAAATATCAGTGATCAATGCCCATCAGAGCAGCAGGGCTGTGAGGACATTAATGCCCTCACAGAAAAGTACCAGAACTCACCAAAATGATGACAGGGTGTAATCCTGAAAAGGACAGCATGGGGGGAATGTTATGGTTGTATCGTACCCACTGGAGCACGTTCTTTGTACATCAATTGTACCTTCATATGATAGAATATTATGTATTTTTGCATTACGTGCTTTCATTGTAATTGATGGCCTCTACAAACAAAGAGATTAAAAACTTAATAGATGTGTTTCAGGAAACTAATGGCTGTGCTGTAATATAGCTTGGCCTCCTTCCAGACACTTGTTTTTGTCATTAATTTGTCCGTAAACCCCCACTTATTGGTTTCCGGCAAAATATAGTAACAATGCATCTTACTGTATTCCAGCATTTTCCGGAAACAATGTCTTGTTTGTTGTTAATTGCTGTACCCACACACTGGAATCACAGCTCCCTTTGATTTTATCAGCAATGCTTTGACGAACTACAGGTCTTTCCTAGTACGGTTGGCAAACAGTAACATGAACAGTGCCATCATAATCATCTAACCACATATTGAACATTTACCGTTTTAATAAAAATGCAAATAAAATTCAAAGGGGTCTTGCACACACTGTGAATGCATAGTTAAAAGAACATTCCCACTCATTTTACTTAAGTAATAAGAAATAATACAATTATTTTAAACAGCACTTTTCAAAACAAAGTGCTTCACAAACAAGGATGTCAGGACATGTCAGGATGGCAGGACATGTCAGGACTACAATAAGGCAAATTAAAAATAATACAAAATCTAAATTTGATAAAATATCCCAAAATAGTAATACTAATGATGACAACAAGGGTATTGATGACAATAGAAATAAGATAAGACATTAGGTATTAAGATGGGTGCCATAGAAGAACAAGGACAAGACACTAGAAGGCAGTCAGATTCATTAAAAATAATAAATATTCATAACCATCAAAACTATTTTAGTTTTGTATCCTTTGTATCTACATATTGTTTCTTATTGTGGATCGAAATGTTGCTAATACAATTTCAGTACAATACAGATTTTCACGTGAACTGAGTGAGCAGAACTTATAGACTAAACTTTTTAAATGATCAAACAAACCTGGCTATAAGCGTCAGGTGTTGTAACTTCTGCTAAACTGATACACCGGTGTTTGTCCAATTTATCAAACTTCATAATAACATCTGTTCTCATCATCCCACCTCTTCTATAAACTGCTACACTCATTAAATAGGATTTAATATTTAATACTCTTCTACAAAACCTGAGGCAGGCGGTGGTTGTGGCTGATGAATATTTAGTTGCTAATTACATATGATTGTTAAGGTTCTCATTACTCTGTGTGGCAAATGTTCAGTACAGCTGTGTTGTAGCAGCATCAGGAAAGACAAAGATTAAGAGATTTGAGATTGCTTGAGGAAGAGGTAAATGAAAGTCCGCTGTCACTTTATATTTGACCCAGACTCTTTTCGTAATTATTCATTTTAGTCCAGCACCTGTAATAAATCTTGATTAGAATTGACCTAATCTCTCTCTGTTTCCAATTTATTATGGGCAATGTCTGATTGGAGGGCTGTACTAAGCTATCCAAGTCAATTTAATACATGTTCTTCGAAATGTAACACAAGTAAATTAAATCATACTGGATTAAAAATGGTGATAAATATGAATCTATGTTAGAGTTTCATAGACAATATTCTTCCAGTAATTCAGATATTTATAGAGATATCATTGGAGCTTACAATATTTTGAAAACTCAAAGGCAAAAAGGTGTTAATCAGTGGCTAAGCAACACGTTTTGTGGTAGCTAGTATTATCTTAACAAAGTCCTGTTCTCAATAGACAGGACAGTAGGTTTGCCAACCTGTAGTGCATTGGAAATGGCCACGGTGTAAATATATAGTTGCAGGGTTGTTGCCAAAGCCACATTAAGTCCAACAAGTAAGCAGAGTCCAGTTTGAGACACAACAAGCACTAATTTATTTTGAAAGATCAATACATTAAATGTATAATGTGTAGCAGGAATGGAGTTTATTCTATTATCAAAAATTCAATTTTTGTAAAATAAAGGAGCTCTTGCACACAAATTCTGGTAATTTGCCTCCAAATTTTGGTGAGCACTCATGTTTCCATTAGCACTTGAAACGTCACATGCAACCTTTCACAGACTGGAGCACACATGTCAATTTGTTTATCTGTAAATATCTATAAAACTATATAAAAAATATCTATCTATAAAAAGCTAAGCAAGGTTTGCTGTAAAGTAGTAGTATTAGTAAGAGACCGTCTTCAACAGTAACAAGGAAAGGATCTTGGTTGACTTGGTTTTTGAAACATAAAACAAACAGCTGTCCGTTTTTTGGGGCACTTCTACTGTTTCCATACTGGACTTACTATACCTTTACACTAGTAAAGGTACAGTAAGTCCAGTCGAGTCTAATTCATCAAAATATGAATGTGTTGCAGAGTGAACTATGTTAATATTTCAAAATACTTTTCTGGTGTGTCTGTTAGGATTGGCGCCAAGCGACCATTGATGTTACTGTAAATTTATTCTTAGCCAAATATGTCAATAAAATGACAAATATAGATTTAGCTCTAAGAAACGGTGAGCGACAATGTTTCATTGAAATTGAGATCGATTTTAAGCACGATTTTTTTTGCAAAATCAATTTGAGCTGTGTCTGTAGACATTTGTTTTTTTATGTCACTCTTCTAGAGCCAGCTTTTCCCTTTGATAAATTGCTGGTTTGAGCAAAGTCCTTTGCAAACTCACATTATGTGCCTGTGCCCTGAATTAGTCTGACATTTCATACTTGAATGCCTTCATGACATTTAGTTTAAGGAAATATCATGGTCTGCTGAACTGTCCAGGAGTAACCACAAACACAGACGAATATGGAATTCACTGAAGTCCTGTGAAGGGACAGTTGGGTTTTCTGCACAGTTTTTCAGTTTGATAAGTGTTTTAATTAGGTGTGGCCAGATAACTGATCTTCCATAGGGGGAACATTACAAGTACATCACTGGAATATCTCGCTGAAGGATTTCTATAAATTGCTTTTCTGGTTTATTTATTTTCTGGTCATAAACATAAATTGAATATGTTAAAATGATGAACAGATCTCCTGATTGCTTTGAGGTTGAAGAGGAAATTGTCTTTTTTCTCTCTCTTACTGATTAGAAATAGAGCAAATGCAAAAACCCAAACGTCAACACAGTCAAGGCACCTTGACAAGATCACATAAAAAAAAGGAATAATCATTTATACAGATGTTTTACTAAAATGTGTTCCTTTTTTCTGCAATGCAACCTCTTACATGAAAAATGCAATGAAACGGTCATTCAAATCATAATTTCAAGTCGGTATTTTTGACTTGACTTGTAATGCATTGCAGCAATACTCGTGGTTAAATGTAAATCCCTATGCTGTAGCTCTACTTCAGCCGAGATTCACAGAGCAAAGTGCATTTCATCGTGCATTACGAGTGAGTTTATGTTCCATAATGTACTTTCCGCATCCCGTGATGCCTAGTTACAGGTCTTCAGTGCACCCAGATGACAGAAGATAACAATTAAGAGCCACAGTTACCAGCGCCGAGTGAGAGTGGTCATAGCAGCAGCGTGGGCTTGAATCTTGGGGGAGTTTTAGTGGTTTATTGGCACTAGAGGGGAAAGCAGTGTCAGAGGCTAAGAAGGATAAGTGAGGTTGATGCAGTGCACAGCTCAGATTTATTTTATTCTCCCATTTACCTTTTGTGATGCCTTTGTGGTGACTAAATGTCTCCGACACCAGAGGTTAAGGTGGCAATTAAGTGTCAAGGAAGTTCCTTGTTTGTTAATACACGCGTCCTTTCACCACCTTCTGTCACTTGATATTGAGTGTGTTTTGAGACCTGGCCCCTTTCTCACCATTTGTGGTCGTATAACTCACTTCATTAATGTTAATTTGGATGTATGCATGGTCTCTCTCGCGCTCACTCCTGTGTTGCTGTCTCCCTCCAAAAAAACAACAGATCTGTATAGCTGCAGCGCTTATGGAGTGATCATGTGGTTTTCAAGTGGGGAAAGATAAATCACTAATTAACTAATAGATCAATTAGGTCAGGGGGCAGTTGAAAACAAAAATAACTGAGCTGCTTGCTGTGGTTTGCTGTGGCAAAGAGACAGATGCAATAAAGCAAAATGCACACAATTTATTAAAATATTCACTGCAATTTCTTGTTTTTCCATTACGATGATATCTTTCTCTAAGTGAAGAATTATGTCTTCAAACTACTTTTTTTAAACAAACAGTCTTGAAACCTGGAGGGCTGGTCCTCTTAGAACTTTAGCATTCCCAAAGCAGTCCCACCAAAATGTATTATTCATGACCGAGTTTGTCATTGTTTATAAGTGTGCATGTCCCACTGGGTGAATACATCCCTTTGAATGCAAATTCTTAGAGCTACTGGGACAATAGAAAGTTTTTCTGTGTTTGGAAAAAAGTTGGTTTAATCAAGGCAGTGAGCTCTCCAGTTGTCAAAATCAAAAACACTTGTTTGCTTTTCAATTTGTTTAAAAGTCGAAAACATGCCATGGAGCACTCCACAACTAACATGATACATCAAAACATTTGTTTCCCCAGAGACGCAGGTAATATGCTTTGACACTTACTGTGAGTAACCATGTTTTTGTTTTTTTCTTTCACCTCCTTTAAACTTCAAGAGGAATGAAGTTAAGCTCAGTCAGTCCAACAAGTGTGTTTATTTTGCTTTATTGAAAAGAAAAAAACTCTTGCTAATTATTGCTGGAAACTGCAGCTCTGATAATGAGGAGTTTTGGAGGCTCTTGAAATGATTTATTATTTTATTTTTAATATTAATAATGAATGCAGGCACACATGCAGGCTTTACAATAACACTATGATAATCCACTACAAATCAATCATGTTAAGGAGCTGCATTTCATATTTGGATGCATAAATATAGCAGCAAACAACACTTTGCTTTGTAAAGACATAGTGGAGTACCCTGAGCAGAGAATGAAATCACTCTCCCTCTGTGTGTGTGTGATGTTATCCGAGCTTCTCTTTGCTTTGTTGACATAACTGGGCCTGCCACACAGGCTTTTGCATGTTCGTGCATGTGAGCGTGTCCCACTGGTTAGGTCATGGCGGTTGCAGCTAATACTAGCATCCTGACCGACAGCGTTGTCGCGGAAGCATAGCACCCACCCCTCAGCTTTTTTTAAAAAGATTGTGCCTAAAATTAAATTTCTGTTTAAAACCGGAATGCTCAATTGTGCAACTTTTTGAAAACAGTCAGTGGAAAGCAAACGGTTGCTAGCAACATCAGATCAAATATTTGTTCTTTGGAAAACTTAGGACAGTTTGTCCTGCACGGATATGGAGCCTTTTTTTGTTTCTTATTTTAGTATCAGGTGCAGGGAGGATATAAAGGGCTGAATTAACAATGAGAAAAACACAAAACAAAAGACGATTTTAGAAAAACAAATATTCCACTGGCTTCTGTAATAGTGTCTTGTCGTGAATTACCATATGGTGTGCTACTTATATTGATCAGATGCAACATTTTCAGTTTGTTGCAACATATTTTCGAGCTGATACCTGTGTATTCTTGACTAGCTGCAGCAGCATCATGAATCAATTTACCCCTTCCTATGGAAAGCACATTCATTAGGCTTTTACTCACCATAAGCTCAGTTTAAACATAAGATACATTGTAATCTTTGACAACATAAAACAAAACATACATTTCTAACCTTATCACTCTCTATGGTCAAAAGTGGTACACTTGTGTTGAACCAACAGCATATCGCCGCTGTGTATGAAGACATGCATATTTGCTGGCATGATTAATTCGGTAAGATGTATAATTATATGTTTATAAATGATATGTATAAACAAATATTTGATTATTTAAATCTTTGTAAGCAGCAGAGGACTTTATTAACTGATTTACATGCAGTTATGTTCTATAAATTCTATTTGCCCAAGTCGTTTTGGATTTATTTTTAAGGTTTTAATTGTTTGTGAACTTCCATTTTTATTTCATTACATTATTGCTGCTTTGAACAGGTTATCTTTCATTGAGTTGCGTCTCTCTGATATCAAATATCCCAGGGCATTATGAAATTGCAATTCACAAATTGTTTGGCCTTGGAACAAATACGCTATGAGTTTTCTCACTGCATATTTCTTCAAAAGGAGACTTTTAATGTCGTAATCTGAAAATAGAAAATGATTCTCTCTCTTTCTTGCTTTCCCTGTGTCCCCGTTCAATGGTACAACACTTTTATGTAGTTCTAACACTTTCTATAACACCTTCTTAATAGACTTCAGGATGCTTGTTTTTGTGAAAAAGTTTTTGCGTCCAGCTCCGGCACAGGCAGAGTGATTGAGAGGAGGCACTAACTGTCACTAAAGCTCAAATTGAATCCACAAATTATGGCTTGCTGGAAGGTGTGCTTTTTGAGCAGTGTGCCCAAAGTGTTTGGTTGACACGGTTGAAAATAATGTCAATCACCTCCTTAAATATTTCTTTAAGATATTGTTCAATGGACTGAAAGCAAAATCACTTCAGACACCAAAATGTCACGAGTGTCCTCAGAGCTTTCCTGTTTGAAGCTGTGCTACTTTACTAAAATGAATTACCACAAAGCTGATATGATGTGCCACAAAACAGCTGTTTCGGAGTGACCTTGGCCTGTTGGTGATGTAACATGGTCATAAAAAGGAAGCCATCTCTTGTTTTAAGTGCAGTTTTATCACCCAGGTAGTGATCCAACTGCAAATATGGTCATTTTTGCACCACATCCATCTAAATTAACTATTGTGGTTCAGAGCATACTGTAGCACTCCTTGTTAAGAGTCTTTCTATAAGCAGGCTTCTTAAGTGTTTTCGATTGTATACCTTTGCCTTTCCACTTTGTCTCTTGTAATTATTGTTTTTTTTTCTTCAAGATCCAGTAATTTGAGGCCACACCTACACTTTAATTAACACAGCTGCTCGACAATAGTTGGGGTGCTTCTTTGGCCAAAGCATCAATTAACTTCACTTCCTAGTGCTACAATGCTGTAACCTAATTTTAACGACTGGACTACGTTATACGAGGGCAAAGTTTAGTGATTTAAGACAACAAATTATTATTCAAGGAAACAAATTATTATAAAACAATCATCCTTGTTTATAATCCCTTGCTGGTTTGGCTTTCAAATTTAGCTGCTACAGTGCATGGCACACAATGTATTGTGGATTGATTGGTTTGATTTTGAACAGAGACGTGTCTTTTAAACAGGGGATGTTTTTTTTCCATCCCTTAAAGCTACACAAAGTAATATTTTTATTCTACCTAATACCTTTATACAGTTGATAATATATGCCAATGTTTTTGTTTACAGCCTTTCAGCTGCCTCCCTCAATCACTGTATTCTAGAAAATAATGGATGGTTTCTGTTCAGTCTAAGTGCATGAATGCTTACCTCGTGGGAACTAATTATGTAATTTGAGGTTTGAGGTAATGAATTTAAGTCTACAAATTGCTAATCTGTGTAGGCTACTGCAAATAATCAGAAATTGTTCCTCTGTCAGCCAGGCTCTGTAGTTTTGGAGCACACAAATCCTGTTTAGTAGATTCATTAATCCCTTTTTAAAATGCTTGTTGCTACACTGGTTACTTCTCTTTATAGTGTACATATACTCAAGAAAAAGTCAAACATATATCAACTGACCTACAGTATACAGTGTATATGTACATTTTAGGATAATAGCCAGGATAATAATTGAAACACCAAATGTATACAGTCTCTCTATTTTCCTCCAGTTTATTATGCCACATGATCCCAGTTAATTTACACAGCTGGTAATGTAGCAGTTTCAATGTAATGAACAGATGTTCATGCAGAGGGGTGATATTTACCATTCTGCAGCAGCATCTCTATCAGCCGTCGGGCTCTGCAATTCGTGGATGTGCTTAAGCCACAGCGTGAATGTGTTGATATTGGTAATATCTACTTCTCCTCTAACATGGATGTGCGGCTAAATCTCTCCTTTCCCTGATGACTTCAACTGTTGCTTACATAAGCTGCTTCATCCTGCCCAATCTCCAAAACAACATCCAGACACAACTTGCGGCAGATCAATGAACATTGCCAGAAGCTATTCACATAGCAGGACAAAAACATAAACAACAAACTCTGTAAAAATGAAAAAAATGTGCATTGAGTTAATGCAAACCAGCAGGGTTTTAAAATCAATGACCTGGATGTTAAGATTTGTTATTATTTCCGCCAGGAGATAATGACACATGTGCTTGAGTGAGTGTGTACAGCAGGTTTTGTGTCTTTGTCTGTCAACAGCTAATCTTGCATACTTGCTGCACCAACCTGGATCATATTTTGGTTGCTCATTTAAGTTTGCATGCTCAAGGGCATCCCATGGTTGCAGTGTCTCACACTTTCTCAAAAAAATGTTCGTTGAGGCCATTGATTGACTGCTGTCTGCTGAGACCTCAACCTGCCGGTGGGGGCCGCAAGTGAGACACAAAAGGGGAAAACTGTTTGTTTAGTTTTGTTTTGGACGGTGTGTTTGGCTACCAGCTAACCAATAACTGAACGACACACAAGTCACTGAAATCGTTATTTGTATCTTAAATATTAACACTGAAAAGCAAATTGCAGCTGATGTGATCCCATCCCAAAAAAGGCAGATTTTCTCGTGATTTTGGAGAATTTTGTAGTGAGAGTTCTGTTATTGGTTTAGAGAATTTACCACTGGGTATACATTTAATAGAGAGCAGGAGCTTAAATACATACAAGAGATGTTTTTTTATAAAATTGCCATTTAAAATAATTTTAAAGCTGTGACAATTTGTCAAATAATTGATTCAAATCAAAAAGATGATTAATCATCAAAAAAATCGAAATATTATTTTTTTCAAGCAAAGATACCAAACATTGCCAACTTCCAGATTCACAGTTGTGAGGAGTTGCTGCTTTCCTTTATCTCATGTCATAACAAAAATACAATTATTTATTTCAATTATTTGAGACAATAAAAGATAATTACTGATTCATCAAATTGAAAATAATCATTAGTTACAGCCCTAAAGAAAATGTTATCACTGCATTCAGTTATCCTCTGTTAATATACATCAAATATCATCCTCTTCACTTCAATGGCATGAAATAACTGATAAATGGCAGAATTGGAGGCAGTTTTTACATGGGTCTTTGTGTTCATTATTCATTTATGTCCTAATGGATATATGATGTGTCCCATTATAAACCCTGGACATAATATTAATCTGTATGCTTCAGAGCTTGAATACAGTGTGACCCCTGGTTCACTGGGCACAGCTCCAATGGGAAAGAGACCTACCTTTTGACCCTAGTGCGCTTCCCTCAAGTCATCTTATTATGTAGTCATCTGCCCTGCTGTTTGATGGGCAGGTACCTTGTGGGCTGTGAGTCCTTATATATTGCTAATTAACTGGAATGACAAGATAATTAGGTGCTGCTGAATGAACCCATATCACATTTTTAATGGTTTAGCAATACAGAGAGAAAAAATAATATATTCAATCAAGCATCATCCCTCTGCTGAATCTGCTCAGCCACAAGCAATCCAAAAGTGAATTGGATTATTGTGCTCTCTCCCTTGGTTTTTATCATTTAATTGATAAACATGGTGGTTTTAATACAGTTAATGCAGATCTCCTATTAAGTGATTCATACAATGTATGTACACCATGTCATTTCATATTAGGAATTAAATAATGACGAAGAAGAAAAACAAGGACATATCGAGAGGGTGTGTGTGTTAGGAGTCCAGAAATGACTTGGTGACTAAATCCAATACTATTATCTTAATAGTATATGACAGCCATAGAAAGTGACAATATTGGCATCTATGTCAAGCTTAATAAATTTTATATTAACTTTATATTATATAACACAATTTGAACCAGACATAAGTTTGACTATGTTTAGGGCAGCTCTACAGTAAGACGCGTGGTTACAAATTATATTTTGTAGAAAATAAGTGGGTTAAACATTTAGTTGATTGCAGTAACTGCAAGTTCCAATTCCTCCAGTAATAGGGGATTGAATATTTTAGTCCTGGACTATTTGTCGGACAAAACAATCATTCTGAAGACATTTGCCTGGGCTCTGGGAAATGATGATGTTTTTACTATTCTTACCAATACTAGACCAAATGATTAATTGATTAATTACCAGCCACTACATTGACACCAGTATGGTTGTCACTTTGAGAGTCTCTGTGTCTCAGGGCTTCTGGAGAGACCTACTGTAGCTGGAACTACCACAGAAGCGGTTTTGAGTAGCCTACATTGTTATATTTCTTTCTGTCCGTTTATGGACAGATTTGGCAGCGCAATGCCATCACATCCGTACAAGATGCAGTCATGAAACTTCACAGGTGTGTAGTTGAGATCTAAATGAAGGTCGAGTTCGTAGATGGGTGTGGTCCGAGCATGTGCACCAGAAGTACTTTGTATTGCCAGTTTGTGTATGAAGTGTAACCTTACTTAAAGACTGAGACCATCTCCAAATGTCTTTATTGTTTATAACAGCCTGTAGACTAATTCCTATTTAAAATACTCTAGATGGTTTAGCCGTGAAAATCCAAATAATGTGATGTTCAAGCACATGTCCAATTGCCTTGCCACTCTTCAGTTCCCCTACATCAGCAACAGTGTGTGTACGAATGTAGCAAAATACTTTGAGTGGATAACAACCGCTAAATCATCCAGACTCCCAGGGCTGAACTTGCTGGCATATTGAACTTTATCAGCTAAGGTTACTAAGCTACTGATGTCATATCCATACAGCTAGAGCTATTTACTTCATCATTTTTAATATTGAACACTTTAGATCTCCAATGACATGCACCCATGCCGTGGACTAGCTACACCAATTTGTATTCCATTTAAAATATCTTTTTTCTCCTCTCGAGAGATAACTAAGGCTTATTTTTGTGAGTCATTCTTAAGTCCTCAGTAAGTGTTTGGCTTTGTTGTCCACAGTAGTTCATCTCTCTGGTGGCCGTCCATATGTTCAGCAGGCAGTGCAGCATAAAATGCAAAAGGCATTTCAATCTTACACCTCTTCATCTGACATCAAGGATAATGAACTCTGTCAGCAAGTTAAAGGTTGGTCCAGCAACCCCCCTGTCACATCCCACATCAGCCTGTATTTCCATAACCGTGTCACTTTTATTGCAGCATAAATCAGTGTAAGGTCAGCCAAGTCCTGGCAGTGTGGATAGTAAGGGGGCATGAGGTTAATTAAAAGACTTTGCAGATGATCCCCTTGCACCCCCTATCCAAAAGCACAAGACATGGGTACAGACACATGCTTATACCAAACCATAGAATAAATTGCATGTGAAAGCCTTGATCTACACCATATTGAATACTTAAAGCCAGTGCAGCATGTAGTAGATCCATGAGCAATGTGAGCTCCCCCTTTCTGTTTTGTCTGCCAGTGTGAGTTATGCTCACCTCCTTGTAATGGATCTTCCAGGCTTGAAATTAGCACAATTTACCCCACGCTGTGACACGTCTTGGTGCTAAAAACCAACTGGTTGCTCCACTTCCCACTCCTGATAAGCCCATACGACAGAGCAAGCCAAGGTCGTAAGGGAATATAAAAGTTGTCAGCTTACATGACCAAGTAGTGTTGTGTGAAATGACTTTAGCCCGACATTGTTAACGCTGAGCGGTCTGCCTCCGCCATGCTCGATAAAGGCAAATAAAAGGCCAGATAAAGCCCTGATGGAATTCTATGTATGTGTGTGTGTGTGTGGGTGCAGGGGTATAAAGTGTGCCATCTAATCCTTGGCCTCTATTACAGCCAATGTTTAGCAACACAGACAGCCTCTGCTCCATTCACCCCTGAAGACTTTCTCCTTCTCTGTGTCACACTCACTCTACCATTCTATCACTCTATTGACTCTAGACTGATAGTACCCATATAAGAAATGCAGTTTTTGAACTGTTAGGTTCAACAACTGGTGTGTTTTTCTATTCTGATATTGTTAATCCATAAATTTCTCTGTCATCCATACATGCTGCCTCGAAGACAAATACTCAAAGAGTAAATCACTCAAAACCGAAGTGTTTCAGCAGTATACAATATGTAGCGTGTGATAGAAAGGTCCCTGTTTAGAGTGCATCTGGGGACCATGGTCACAAGTCATCCATCTCTCTCTGATAATGTTAAATGTTACTCTGTATTGTCCAAAAGCAAAGTTACCTTATGTGGGATGTGCTAGGAAAGGGTGAGCAGCAGAGGTCTGAGCTTAGGCCTGTCCAGCCAGCCCCAGAGAGAAGAGAGAAATCATAGACATGACAAAACCATAAGTCTATTTGATTAGGACATTCTTTCTGCTACTGCCGGCCATGTGAGTACTAATTAGCATGAGTACAATTCATTACCCAAGGAGACGTGGGATTATGTCTCTGGATCACTCAGCAGCTAAAAGTTTTGACACTCCCTAATTTAACAGATGGAGAGCTCACTTAACTTTGCCGGCTCCCTGTAGGCAAGTGGTGTTAATGAAGGGCGGGGAATCATGCAATTGTGGGAATGTGTGTGTGTGTGTGTGTGTGTATCCGAGAGAGTCAGAGAGAGAGGAAAAAAGCGTAGTGTTTATGTTGGAGATACTAATTGTGTTTGATTGGATAAGCAAAAAAAGCAGCTGTTTCACAGCAGTAGGAACTGCGACTGATATGGTTGCATATCACATCACAAATCATCAGAATTGTACACGAAAGAACAGTGTTACGTGATGAGTTAACATCCTGGAATAAGACCAATTGCACATTATTTTTGTTTGACTGCATTTTTTAGTAGTGAGCAGTACAGTAGCATCAAGTGAAGTCTATGGATAGGCTCATGTGGTCATGTTATGTTTGTGTGCACAGCACACAGCATACTGCAACAAGCAACACGGCGTAGTGTAGGACTAACAATTTAACAGCGGCCCTAAAGTGATCACAGTATTAGCCATATGAATAGACCACTGAAAGACAAGGATTTAATCTACATCTGCCCAATTGCCCTATTCTTTTTACACTTGATTGAAAAATAAAAATATAATGCTGCTGAAAGATGAGTACCACAAGGAACAGATGTAAGATTGATGGAAAGGAATTGCAAACTAAATGAATGCCAGCATTATACTTGTTGTTTTCACCCCTAATAGATACAAAAAAAGAAAGCAACATGTCAAATGCAATTAGGCCAAAAATACAATTTTAGAAAATGTAGAAATACAATGTTTTGTACTTGTACATGTCACTCAAAACATCTTACTAGGTGTTTGTTTACCTCTGTCTGTGTCCTGCAGATAACCCGAGCCTACTCTACTCTATTCCAACAAGACATCTGGAGCTCTCATTTTTTGGTGAAAAGGAATGTGAAAAATGACTTTCATTCCTTTTTTTCTTTCACTGAAGTCCAAATGTTCACTTTTATCGGTTTGATAAATATGTTCCCACATCCTCTAAGTGAAAAAGACAGAAGTGATTGTGTTTGTCTCCAGAACAGTAATTGACCAGGCTGTAACACAGCCATCACTTGGTTCTGCCCTTGGGGCTCATATTGATAATACACTCACACAAGTACAGCACGCTGAAGGTCTGCTTCACCCTGCTATTGCCGACGTGTGTATATATATATACACACACCATATAGATATAGATATAGTCCAAGAGAGCATGATAAGAAAGACAATGACAGTATCGTATGCTAATTTGACTGAACAACTGAAATTTCAAAAGAATAATATTAAATAATCTCTACAGTCCATTTACTGTATAAGTTGTCTTATATCAGGCGGGCAAAGAAAATTGTGTCTGACCCCCATCATACCCTTTGCTCCAAATTCCAATTACTAGGTTCTGGCAAAAATTTCTGTCTGTCAGTTGGTATGCGTATATACTGTGAAGTATGTGAAATAATAGTCTCTGGCTTTGTGTAATACACTGTATCTTCAGTGTATGTGGATGCATTGTAAAAAGCAGATGAGAAGGTAATGTATATATATATATATATATTTCTATTTAAATAATCATATGCTCCCAAAAGTGTTTTTAGCCATGCTAGCAGTGCAGCTAACTTTGTAACGTGTAACCATTAGCTGGAATCAAGTAATAAATATACATTTTCAGAACTTACCGTGTAGTCCTATGGCTTCAATCACTTTTCTCAGAGCCCTCTCCTTCACTATTCTGCCTCTATGCAGTACTGCCATTGTGTCAGGTTGCCCAGAGACGACAACAATAAGCAGCTCCTCAGTTTCTGCTTGTCAGTGATGTCGAGAGAATCTCAATGCTGACAGGCTTTTGCAAAACAGTGTTCACACCAATGTTAACTCTGTTAAAACATTGAAGAACTTGTACGGACGCGTATTTGCAATGACTCTGTAATCGCGTCGCATGAATAATGCGTTTTGCATTTTGTCCAATACACTTATGGCAATGTCAGTTGGTCCAACATTTAACTATGGGATGCATTGCTAGAAAGTTTGGTGTCGATTTTCTAACTCCCAGACGATGAATCCTCCTGACTTTGAGTGAAATGTCTCAACAACAATCTTAAAATTAAATCTGTAACATCTGAATTGTAATATAACGTTCACTGTAATAACTTTTGTGATCCCCGGACTTTTCATCTAGCACCATTATCAGATTTTGGTTTATGACCAAACATTAACAAAACAAAGTGAGTTGACCATCAGCCTCTGCAGGCAGTGTTTTTGTGTTTAGTGCTACCCATGTTAGCATGCTGACACACTAAACTTAGATCAACACAGTAAACATGAACTATTAAATATCTTCATGTTAGCATTGTCATTGTGAGCATGCTCGATTTATTTTATAACTGTATGTATATATATATAGTATATTGCTCAGTAAATAATCATATCATAGTGCACTGTACCATGTCATATATTATGCGTGTTGAGACAGAGAGAGGAAATGGAGAGAGAAACTAGAGCAGCATTATGTAATGTGTTAACATCCTATAAAGCTGATGGCTTGCTGCTCACTTTGACTGATCATATGGCCAGCTGTATGTTTGCAGTATGAGTAGTGAACGTTTACTCAAACTGTTGTGTTAAGGTCATGTATGATGCGTTTTGTCATGTGTTAACTATGTAAAGATATTACCATAACTTCACAAGCCAGATGAGACTCAGTTGATCACACTGTGGAACACCCATAGCCTCTTTCTCCCTCAGAGCAATTTCACACAGAGACTTTGTATTATGAAAAATAAGACGTACAGAACAATGTTTCGTGTCATGTCTAGCTTTGAGCATAGTTTCTTACCATGTTTCTTATCTTAACACATACACAATATTTCCCCATTTGTATAAGACGTGAACTCTATTCCCAGTATGATTTTTATGATAAAATAGAGATGAAATTGAGAAAATATCCCCCCGGTCATTCATCAATTATGACTCTAGATTTATAAAAAATACAAAAAAACAGACTTTCATAGATGATATCTGAATTTGCAGTGACCGTGCCTTGTGCATCTTCCATGATCGAACACAACAGTGTTTATTACTGGGTTATTCATCTGTGCCTTATTTTGTATTTTCAATACCAACTGAACTCTCAAACACCATTAGGGAAAACAGCAGAACCAGCTTCTCCTCACATAAAAAGATATGCCTTTGCAGCTTAAAAAAAGAAGAAAAAACCAACTCCATTCACGCTTTTAAATTCTTAGATAACAGAAAGAAGAGATGAAAAAGGCCAGACACGATTCACAGGCTGATCAACATGCCAGACTCGTCTGGCAGGCAAGGCTAATATGCTCACGTACAGTATGGGCTTAAGACAAATACAACCATGGGGGCTGTGGAGTCCTTTTACAGTACTTAGTAAGCATAGCTTTTACTATTGGAACAGTGGGAAAAGAAAGAAAAGTTTCTTAAAATGAGACACTAAGACCAGGTAGAGATAACATCAATATGAAGAAACTTTTTCTATTCTTCGGAATCTGTCCTCTCTATAGACATTCAATTAAGTGTGTAATCTGTCCATCAATGCACGGTCACTTCACACCTATCACAGTGTGCACTAGATCTCTCTCGGTTGTGTCTTTGCGCCTGTCTGCTCTACTGAACGTCTCCCTCAGTCATGCATTACCACCAATTTAATTGACCACCACTCAAAGACAATAAAGAGTCAACATGTTCAAGGAGAGCGTATTTTATCAGACAAGCCTTTAGAATAAAGTCTCACATTGAGATTTCCACTCAAATTGAATTAGTGTCTACCCTCCTTCATTGGAGCCCAGTGCATTTTGCTTCTCGCTTCTCTCTTCTTGCCTGTCACACATATCCATGCTACACTTTCCTACTCCATTCTTCTTCCATTTAGACCCTTGTCACTCAGTCAGATGCCTCCAAAGATAGTTGTCCTTGTGCTCAATGATTATTTAAGCTCTGAGCATAGCAACTGTCACTGATTATAAAAAATTAGCTCCCCTTCTTGCCTTCTAAAGTCCGCTTTAGAGGAGCTTTTTGCCTGCTGCAGTTGCTTTGAAAATCTGTCTAGCCCCTGTGCAATGAATACTGATATGGGGTTAGCAAGGTACAACACCAACTTGATCAAATACTGTGCTGGCCAGAGGTTTTTATTTGTAGTTGGACAAAGAAGAATTGTAGTGGAGGAGAATTATAAATGGAAGAACTGGCGATAGTGCAGATAATTGTGGCTGGAATACCAATGCAGTTCTGAGCTGCATTCCACCTGTAGTTTTCTAGACCTGTGCATGAGGCGGAGAGTACTTTGAATTCTTTTGTTTGTCTGCTTATAAGTGGAATGACTTTGCAAAACACAATGCTGTATCAAAACCTTTATGTTCCAAGTAAATTTAACTTGTAAAAAACAGGGTTAAACAGTGCTTCACAGATGCAAATTTTATTAAATTAAGAAAAGTGTAGTTTCCGTCTTTGAAAAGATTAAGATCTTCAGCAGGAACCTCGGACAGAAATAAGAAAATTGGAAAGTATTGCGGGATAGATTAACTCATCGTTTGTTTTGGTCTTTTAATGGGATTTGTTGTCAATATAGAATAATACCAGCTTTATTCTTTAAGCAGGATATCTCACTTTGTGTGAGTGTGTGAAGTGTGAAAAAATAAATAAAATACAATTGTGTAATATTTAAACATACACAACATTAAACATACAAAACATTGAGCCTCATTCACAAATCTGTTCTTAAGCGTATACGGAAACGTTTTACGAACACATCCGGGATTCAGCAATATTTTCTTACCTGAATTTGTACTTACGCTGCAAACTAATTTAGAACTGCCTCAGACCAAATAATAAAGGGCCGGCCAGCTCGCTTAATGTAGACACACACCTTTTTAAATAAATGCACCTGATATTAAAAAATTGTGGTTATATACATGAAATTCATGGCCCTGTTAGATTTCTGCTAGACTGCAGTTATTACTGGAGCATGCTAGCAAGCGGGAGAGCAGTTTTTGATCGCAGTGAAAATTCAATTTTAGATATTAACACGAGTCAGAAACAACGCAGCCGCCACTGAAATCTAATTATATAAATAGTATAATACTAATAATATTAGTATAGCTTTCTTTTTTTCACGTAAACTGATTTCTTTTTTCTTTTTTTACCCGAGCCCCTCAGGGATCAACACCTTGCAGCTCAAGCCTCTTCTTTTTTTTTTGTTATCATCGCCACAGCCTTGGAAACACGTCTGAAAAGTGTGCCTTTTCTACCTTTCAAAAGTGGCCTGTGCACTTATCTTGTCCGCTAAGTAAGAACATACCTACGCACATATTAGTGAATGAGGCCCATTCCCAAAATTAGCAATATTCAAAAATGATTCATAATACAGACATATTTAAGAAAGTATGCATGTACTGTACATATACAGGATTAATCACCTGAGAGTGCGAGGAGTGTCAATGATAAGCAATGCCGTAGGGTAGTTCACACACAAGGATAATAAGTGCTTCAAAAGGGCCCTCTCGATGTCAGCTTTAAACAGAAGGTAGAGGGATTGTGTTACATTAATGAAAGGTCCCTGTTTCACTTGAGGTATTTGTCTTCCTGACACTTCATGTCCCTGTTGAGGACTTATCAAAGTTCCCCCATCATTTTTAAAGAAGTTTCACGTCACCTCCATTGCCAAGAGCACTAATTTGTAACATCCTCAAGGCCAGTCAAATGGGTGCAGGGTTGTTATGACACCCCTCAAGGGAGACAGCAGCGTGTCACTCGATGGCCACAACATTCCCAAATACATGCTCAACGTTTTCACATCACCCATGCATAAACACACTGATGAAAACCACCAAAATTGCAGAACATATCTTCCATCTCTCATGGCACCTACCGTTTTAAAATTTTTGCCAAAATCTCTATTATGTAATTTATATAGCCTTGATTTAAAGCAAAGTTTTTGGACTGTACAAAACCCACCAGAGGCAGGAAATCTCATATGTGCACAGGTGGTGATCCATGTATTAGGAAACTATAGAAGACACGCCACTTCCCAATAACAGGGGCTTCATGCTGTGCCAAAAAAGTAGGATGTATGCAATATGGTATGGTATGATGTGTTATCTATTTTTGGGATGCAGGCTGATGAGATATATTATATGTGTATATATGGTAACATAAATCTATGTCACATATATACATGTGAGACATACATGGACATACACGACAGACTAGTTCAGTTTTAAATGTAAATGTTCCAAATGCGTCCGTTTATTTTCTGTTGCAGTGTTAATATCGTGTCAAATACCCTATCAACTTGCGTCCAGATGTTAAAACTCGTAACACATTGTTTTCTCGAGTTGTTGATAGAAGTAGCTTACGAAGGAGCCCTTTCACTGTTGCACATACGCAGTACTAATTGGTCAGGATGTTGGACCAGGTAGCGAAGATCTCCAATCGTTGCCATCTTTCCAGCGCAGCTGCCTGTTCCACCAGTAGAGACTGACCTTTGGTGGTGCGTGCTATGCACTACAATACAACGGAAAATGTTGCGGGGGAGAGGGAAGTCTGGCAGGGCAGCCTGCTTGGCCTGCTGCCACCGCGACCCGACCCTGGATAAGCGGTAGAAAATGGATGGATCGATGGAAATTCAGGGGTTTCTAAGTACCGTATACCCCGATACCGCCAACGCCTAGTATATGATTGGCACCAATGGCGGCTGGCCAGTAGAGGGTGCCGCCCCCCTTGAGCCACAAACAAATGAAATAACAAATTGTCAATATTTGTGTTTTTGAAATATGAAATGCACCCAGTAATGTGTATAAGATATATCTGTGCAAAATATATGCTTTTCCTGCACGTCCTCTCCGCCAGTCTGCATGTCTCAACAGCATTGGGGCTGTGAAAAAAATCGCCCACAGGAGGCGGGTCTGTAAAGCAGTTTAGCCAATTGCTGATTATGCAAAAAAAAAAATTGTACGTCATTCCTGTATGACATACAATTTAGCCAATCAGCATCCTCAATGTGTTATCGCCCCAAGCTGCGCGTCCTCGTCAGGACTAGTCTCCACAGGCGAGCACTACTCCTCCAAGACCCGTTTGAGAGGAGAACTTTGGCAGAGAAACTGCAGGTGAAAGGGCTGGGCCCAGATCAACCTGACCTCACAATCAGACAGCAGACTAGCGGAAGCAGTACATGCAAAGCTTCTCTAGTAGCTGTACACCAGGAAGGTTTGGCTAGCTGGATGCAGTCATGCTAATGCCTTATTTTGCTTTTTAAAACAACGGGGACAGATCCAGCATTGGACAGTTACGGGAGTGAGGCACATATGAAGCACCTGTCTGAGAAAATAAGGAAACATTACAACACATGGACTACTCTGTCAAGCTTGCCATATCAGCATCAAAATCTAACTGAGACTGGTAAATTAACAGTGAAAACTCATCTTAATTTAACACCATTATTCCTAAATGCACTTCCTGTTTACTTCTCCTGATCTTCCTATTGCTTTCCCCAACAAACAAGGTCCATAGGGGCATCTCAATAAATAAACATGTTCTGTTCTATTATATATACACACACACACACACACACACACACATTATTATACTCAATTTCCTGTGAGGGTGACAAAAATAAGATGTCCAGACGTGTTTGTCAAAGTGTTATTTACTGCTTTTTTGCGTGTTGGAATAAATGCGTTTTTGATGCCTTAATTTTTTTGCATTAAATCATACTGGGATGTTTACTGAAATTGATTGGATGTGGCACAGCCCTACCTAAAAAATTTCAACCAGCCGCCACGTTCCCTTTTTTGTTTAGATATTGAAATGAACCTTTTCTGCATACAGTATAAGGTACTGGGGAAAGGATTGCACCCATCTTCGTAGCCTCATTACACGCAAAGACATGTTCTCACTATCAATTTGGTACAGCAAGCTGTACTATCTGAAATGACAGAGTCTAAGTCTGCCTGTAAGAAAATGGATGAAATACAAAAGCAGTAAGTTTCCTGGAGTGGATAAGATCAGAAATTCCCTAACCTCTACATATACTGTATATTATCTGAAGATCCCAACTTCTAAAGTACAAGAACACTCAGACACAATACACAGGCTTCTTTGTGTAATGGCACGCTCACTGGTAATGCAGCTAGTGAGAAACTGAAAAGATCACGATGCCACATGTGATAAACAAACGCATACATTTTTGTTTTACTCAACTTTGCACCAGCCTTGAGGTTGAATTCAGGGGATGCTACAGAAAATTCAACAATGATGCTGTACTTTCCCTAACCCCAAGTGTTTCAGTCACCCATGTCACCATTACCACAATATAGTATCATGGGGGGGAAGAGATTGTAGAAATAATCACACATTGGCATTTAACTTATTTAATTGTAGGATTACTATTCAATTACTCCATATTTTAAAAGTAGGATAAATGTTTTGTCCAAGAAAGAGAGCAAGTCAAGGGAAATAACTGTTGGAGAAGATAATTTCTGAGCTATTTTCTGTTTACATTTGCAAGACAGGCTTGCTCTATGCATCTTTGGAATGGGCTTGATAGCACAGGCAATCCGTTTTTACTTGTCATTCCTGTTCAAAGGTCAATATTATGAAATAACATGTTGCCAACCTATAGGTTTCCTGTAGAGACGATTTATTAACAGTTTATATTTTGGTTCAAAACTCCTGAACCACAAGGCATTAAAGCAGCATTCAATCATTTCCATGGATGTCTTGTCGAAACACAAATCTTGCCCATTTTTGTAACAGGTATAGTAAGGACCCAGGAGCAGTATACGACAAACACCAGGGATAGTTTGAATCAACGCTTTATTTTCCTCTGGACACACAACGGGTAGAAAATCACAGGGAAACAGCGGCAGGATCTAGTGGTTGGGGACAGAAGGCTGAGTGAGTTACCGGGGCAGAGGCAAGGCGGGGTAGTCCAAAACAGGCAGGGTCGGTAACGGGGACTCAGTCTAAGGGTATTCGCTGGAAGGTCTTGCATGAAAGCGGAGAACGATCTGGCAGTGTGTGTGTGTGTGTAACTGGGGTCTAAAGTGGGTGCAGCAGAGTGAGCAGGTGAGAGTGATGAGCTGATGAAGTGGGTGTGACTAGCAGGTGCACTGAATGAGCTGATTAGGTGAGTGAGAGAGCAATTTTGGCTTTAATGTCTGACATTTTGAATTGATTTTGGAAAACCCTGTTTTTCAACAATTTCCTTACTGTGATCTAGATAAACTAACTCTTTAAACCATTTAGTGTAATTCTATCCAAAGTAACGGAATTTAGATGACAAGTGGACAAACAACTACATTTACTAAAGGATTTTGGAACTTTTGTTCTGTAAATGTTAAGTATTCCAATAGTTTTATATATTTTTATGGACTGGTATAGTTTGTTTAAAGTATATACTATCTATTTTTATCATGCACTATTCGTGGTGTTGTATTGCTGTCATCTTTAAAAGAGGGATAACAGCAGAGAGAGGTTATTTCTTGACTTTATTGTTCTATACTTAAATCAATGGGATTTGTTTATACAGTATCCTGAGATGTGTTTTCATATTTCATTCATATGTCAAATACGTGAAACAATTCTGAACCCATTTCTGATTCATAATATACTGTTGCAACCTTTCTGAATTGTTTGATGCATGATAATTTGCATATTTGCTATGTATATTATATTTGTTGGTGGAAAGGATAGACGGCATTAAGCAAGGGTTGGAAATGTGTGAAGGGAAAGAGTGCTGTAAAGGAACTGTTCACTGTTGCAGAATGTCCTTCTCACCCCAGTGAATCATTGACTTCTGAATCAAGGGAAGCTAACCCTGCTCTTTCCCCATTCCATCTCCCAACACTAACACGCACCACTGACACATGTCATACCTTGGTCACCTGGGAGGACAGGGGAGAGGAGAACACGGAGAACCATGGTCCGGGTGATATACTGGGGCGGCTTTACATGGGAATCCTTGCTTCACAGGATGGCCATCACAGACTTTAACCCCAAGAGAACATCAGTGAGACCATGCTGAGAGGCTGCATAGCCATGACAAGCCTATAGAGGGGAACAGACATAAAGCCACTCTCACAGTGAGACAAAGAATTAAAAAAAACTGATATGATGGGATTTCTATCTCTGAAATGTTGGGTTGACAGTGGTTAAGAAATTAAACCCCACTGTGAAAAGGTTATCACTAAAAGGTCATCTGTTTTATCCCCCCTCTGTTGCTTTCAAAGTCTTTCAAAATGCGTACACACCCACATCTTGACATATGTAAATGTCTCTTTCTGAGGGAACAAACAAGACGGAAGTTGAAGTCAGCAAGACAGAAACTGAAACCTTTGTCCATGACAAACTTACCAATAGGTCCTGAAATTAACACCCGCCAAACCTGCCAAATAGATCCGGAAAAACGCATCACTGCATCTGTCTGAAGTGGTTTTAAGTCACAACTCTCCCAGGCCTAATCCTCCAATCTTTTGAACACCTTGTCGTGATGTGTATTACTACCTCTGACTTGCTGTGATGCTGCCTCTCAGTGGCTGTGTGGACCGTAAAGGAATGACAACAACTGCAGAAGATTTCAGGAACAGTCTTTTTTTACAGTTAGCTTCTAGCCCAGATTATGATGAGTGTTATCTAACCAGGTGAAGCATATTATGTGGAGATATTTGAATGGGGCAACAAAGCCAAAAGAGGACAAGGACGAGAACAACAAGGCTAGTGATAACAACTATGTAATTTAATGCCAAAATGTCATCTGGCCTACTTGCTAATATATTGAAATCGACAGAAAATATCCACTTAAAAAGTTAAAGTAACTTTCTGCATTTTGAAACTACAGCAAAAATGACAGAGTATCCCATGTCTTGTTTGGTTAGTGGTTGTGCTTTGTTTTTGTTATGTAATGAAAATGTCAATGACCAGCCGGTAACACTAATACATCATTTATTGAAGTGATTAACTTGGACGGTATCAATATTTACAAACGACACGTACCAATAAAACCCATCTCTGAATTCAAGTAAATTAAATTAAATTGTATTTATAGAGCCCAATATCAAAAATTTGCCTCAGAGGGCTTTTACAATCTGTTATCCTCTCTCCTTGGACCCTCGCATTTTATAAGGAAAAACACCCCCTAAAAAACCTAAACAGGGAAAACAAATTGGAAGAACCTCAGTGAGAGCAACCTCTCCCTAGGTGGATAGAGGTCCAATAGATGTCATGTGTACAGAATGAACAGCGTAATACAATTGCAACATAGTGGTTCCATGATCGTGGTTTTCTCTGGACCCTGGTCCTTCCTCCCGCCATGGCCCTGCTGACTCCCACTGCTAATATCACTTTTATTATTACTCACATTACTATTTTATATTACCGATGCTATTAATGCACATTACTGACTTTGCTTCTTCACCAGAGTCTCTGTGCTTTCTCACCTCGCAGGTTTCCGTGGATCCTGGTGATACCTGGACCCTGGTCTTGCCTCCTGCTGTGGTTCTGTCATATGCATTGAATGTGTTGTAACTCTGTTATGCTGTTCATTCTGTACACATGACATCTATTGCACTTCTGTCCATCATGGGAGAGGGATCCCTCCTCTGTTGCTCCCCCACAGGTCTCTCCCTCTTTTCTCCCCGTTTTGTTTTTGTTTCCTGTTCCGATGTGAGGGTTGAATTGAATAGTAAATCCATTTGACAGAAATGACACACACAGTATTTAACGAGCAGTTGTAGCAGTAATAGCACAACCAGTAATAGTTACCAACCATTACAACAAGTGCCTCTGGAGAGTAGATATAAGATGCCTGTCAATATCTACATGATAAAATCGAACAAAACGGACGTAACAATGTCTGGAACTTTACCAGTAAGGGTTGCTAGAGCAACAGATTGTTCAACTGAGACCAACTGCTGATGAAGGATCAGAGTTAGACCTAAAAACATCTCACGTCATCGCCCACATATTGAAACAATTATATAGAGTATAGGAAGAGGAGGACTTGGATTATAATGGAGGGTGTTAATGATGCTGATACCAGCATCAGCCATGTCCACCCACATGGAGACACGAGGTGGCAGGTGGCACAGCAGTGCATAAGAATCACATGTGTTATTCTCTCTGTTATTCTCTCTGTTATTTAAGGGCAGTGCTAAAATGGCCATATGAGAAAGAATATGATAGTGATCTTTATTATAGCTTGGTTATTCTTTTCTTTTTATGTGGTACTGTGCATGGCACGAATCAAGAAGATTGTTTTGAAGCAAATTCTAATGTGAACATGCTTTGGTCATTATCAGTCAGTTCACATCCCACCCCATCACTTTATTTGAATTCAAAGCCACACAGACAGTCAGTCAGTCACAATGAGTTGGCGAATGTCATTTGTGTCTTAAATGAGTTGTTTCAATTGCTTGTCACATTGTATGTATAGTGGCCTTAGGTCTTAGATACAATCCATGGTAAATACATAACTTGTATTGTCAATGGAAGTATACAGGTCACTGCAAGGTAAAGTATCTGCTGCTTTGACTGTCGAAGCACTTTGTGAACTCTGTTTTTAAAGGTGCTGTATAAATAGTTATTATTATTATATAAGGCAAAGTATTATTAGGGTAAATGAAATACTTTTTACCGTAATCTTACTTTTTTCACAGTCATGTATAAAAATGATCCAAAATACAATATTATCTACATACAAGCAGTTGATCATTGTTATTGTGTATCACTATAAGCTGATTCCACTTTATCAGAACATGCATGCTTAATCAAACTTTTGCCAGAGACAGTCTAGAATCTAAGATATCAGTACTAAGTAAGGCTGGGCTGATAAAAAATATATCGATATTTTAAGGCTATGCTGTGATATACAGGACAATATATATCTTGATATTTTCATACGTTCTCTCAAATAATGACTTTGTTTGATTTAAACCTTTTATGTTCATGATCATTTTGTTAATTCATCTGAATTTAGATGGAACACAGCTCATATATGACATTTTATTGGGCTTTAATTTTAATAATTGTTTTAATTCCACATCAGAATGTCCTGATATTTACTGAGTGACACTCTGAGCGGGTCTGCTGTTACTATGAAGTGAAATTGGTCTTTGAAAATGAAATGTAGTCTCTAATGAATTATCATTATTTTATTTATTATTTACTCAAACAGAAGTTTATAAATGACACTCTGAGATGGTCTACTGTCATTTTTGACAGACCGACTAATGAATTGAATGAAATTGCCCATCAAGTTAATTCAAAGGTGACATTTTAATTGTGTCAGTTCTTATACGTTATCTTAAGGCCTTGGGTATATACATGTACCGCAAAACCATGTGGGGGCAAGTTTGACCTTTGACCGTTTCTGAACTCAACACATAAGTTATTTTGGGTGCTTTAATTCTTTTGCTCTCTCCAGGCTCTTTCTCTGATCCCAGTTTCCAACCAGATACAAAAACACACGCCTCATACACACACACTACACACTTACTCTTGTCTTTGAGAGAGAGAAAGTCTTAGGAGAGAGTGAGAGAAGCAAATTGCAAATTTCCAGCGGCTTAAAAAGCTACATGAGAATTTGTACCCAATGTTCGAGAATATGATAATTTACTACATTCTATGCACAACAAGCTGCGATACATTGAGTATATTCTATATATCTCCCAACCCTAGTACTTATTTATTGTCGCTGCGACTGTCAAGCTTTCCAATCTAGAACAACATATATGCAGTTTACAGTGATAATGGTGGCTTTTTAAAAAAAAATTTCCACACATTTTTCTTGATAAAACGGAAAAGTCTATGACAAAATTGAAACTAATTAACTTTGTCCAGAGACTACCCTCAGGAACCTATAGGTCACTAAGTGGTTAGGCTCTCAATTTACCATGTGCCTGGACAAACTCAAGATAAGACTTGAGGTCAATCATGGCACTCAAATCATTAAGGCTGAGTCGAGATGTTTAATCACCCCACGTTTTCCCCACGTTTTCGGTTTTTACACGCGTCGACATTCCTGAGGATATAAAGATGCATCCAATTGTTAATAAACAACTTAAAGAAACTTTTACTTTATATTCTAGTCTGAGTTTTAGTAAGTCTCTGTATTATATAATGGAATTAAAGTTATCCATTCATTATAGGTACACATACATGTATAACTTCATAGGTCTGTGTCATGGTAACAATGTCTATCTATGTTGTGTAATTGTTTAGTTCATTCAATCTCTAATTTATCCGGTTTATTCGGTGATTTACATCAAACTGTTGGTAGGGTGGGATTGGTTTGCCTTTTCCGCGGGCAGTTCTGTCTGTCTGCAAGATCGAAGGCCCTCTGCGAGCCAAGACATCTCCACAGGCTGAGAGGACATCCAGCCGATATGAGAAGCAACAACCTGAAGAAGTGCCTTCCTTCACCTGGTTTCTGAAATACTACTATGGTTTATAACTTTGAATCCTGCACACCAGATCTCTCACTCGCAGCGCTGCCAGTTCCGCCTGTCAACTATGGCCATCCTGTGACGTCTAATGTGCCATGCAGCTCCGACCTGCGATGCTCCAACGTGCTGAAGATTTATTCCTGCAATTATTGAGCGCAAGAGACTCTAAAAGAAAATGCATCTAAGGTTACATCCACACTAATATGTTTTCACTTAAAACCAGGTTTTTAAAACAAAAACAATCTCCGTCCACACTGGCGTTTCAGCATTGTTTTCTAAATGATTTCCGTGCATACTAACAAGCCTGAAAGTGATTATCACATGACCATTCATGTACACTGGGCATGCGGGTGCTGGTGTAAACAGGAAGTAAATTGGTTGGTTAGTTTCACTCCGATTCAACATTGTCAACCTGATTTAATTTGTATGAAGTCAATAAAGGAGCAAGCACGCTCGCATTCCTGGCTCTTGAAAAGGAGTTTGGCTGGCTGTTTATCTGTTAACACTTTGGAAGTAAAACACATAGAGAGAACAGTACAGGAGCGTTTTCAAACGTATCCGTTTTCGGTGCTCTAAAACTCCGGCCTAATGTGGACTTAGCAAAAGATATGCTTTTTAAAATGGAAACGTAGTAGTGTGGACATAGCCTAAGATGAAAGACATATTAAACTGGCAAAGGCGCCATTTAATTGATTTGTGTGTATATGAAATAATAGGTCCCTGTACACCTTGAGAAAAACTCCATAGCAACCCTGAGATTAAGATTTAATTGATTAATATCAAATGTTGAAGTTTTTCAGATTTTTCCATAATTGGGTGGCGTCCTCAATTGTCCTTAAACTAATTGTGTCTTATGGTGTAAGATGAGTACCACCGTTCTTTTACACAAATGTATGGGTTTATAAATCATAATTGAATTATTAATAATCGTTACATATCTTCATATTCATTATTATTTATCAAATCTGCTACCAGCCACAACGCTACTTTAGTTGTAGACTGTCTATTTTGCCAGCTACAATGACAACTGTTGCTGGTAGATTGTTTTAGATGGCTAACATAACTCTGAGTTGGTTGAAAATATACTTTTTTAATGTCTTCAGCTGCATTTGAAATGAGAAACTTGCAATCGGGTCTTAAATATGTATTTTATGGCTACATACATAATATGCTAATCATTATGTAATGATGCACAAAAGACAAAAAGTCAGCATCTTGCATCAGTTAATGATCCATGTAGTAGACTTGAAAACATGAAAGGACATACAGGAGCAAAAATGTTCTTGTATTGCAGGGTAATGCTGATTAGTAATACAGTTCATTACTATTATCATAAAAACTGTAATGTTAGAAAAAGGTTTCGAGGATGAGAACTAACTAATGTGTAAACTAACATCAACCTTAACTCTGATGGAACACTTTTTGCCACCTGGAGCCGATGCTGCTGTGCAGTTGATGTGCTAATCCTGAAAGGGATTTTCTATGTACTCTGTAACTCACAGAACAGTCATTTGGAATCAATTAAAAGCTATTCACCATTTTATACATTTTTTACAAAAATGAAGATTACAGCATTTTCCTTTTTCTTCCTGAGACATGCATTATGTGTGTGCATTTATCTCATTTATTTCATGCCACAATACATTTGACACTAGTACAGTATTGATGTTTTTTTCTATAGAATTATTTCCCTATTCTATGCAGAACACGTATAACTTACCACAACTTATTGTCCTGCAGCTCGATTTGTAATGAATTATAACTGTGATTGTAAAGCAGCATATCTTCACAATATGAGATTTACAGTACTGTGATGACGCATTTAGAGGTTTGACACAAACATTTGACAGCAGAAAAAAAGGACTTTTGAATCGGGTGATGCTCAAATGTGAAATCTGGATTCCTTGCTGGTACAGCTTTCCAGGCAATAACGTGCAGCAATTCTGTGTTTCCTGGCGGCACATCACTTGTGAATCAATACACCCCTCTAAGATGGCAAAACATCCCCTGAGACTTTTCTAAAGAATGCAACATGCTGAGTCACTAGAAAGCCAACTATGTAATTTTGACAAACACACACACACAGTGTTAGCATTGCATTTAGCCCTCTATTCATGTCTGGTTGTAGAAAAGCTGTCCTACAGAGAGTGAAACTGAGATGACAACCCAATCAAATGTGTTGTCCCTGCCTCTGATAGTGTCTGTGCCTCATGTTTTTCAAAATGCGGTTCTACAAATTTGTTTTGTAGATCCATGTGTAGGCCTTTGCTGTGTCGAGAAATTGTCAACATGATTAAACTTGTTCTTCCTTCAAGTGTGGAAGCCAGTTAGAGGTCATGGCTTGTTTCAATTCCTTTGTTTTGTTGTGGTGAAATGTGTGGAACCCAGTGTCCCATGTGTGTGTTGTACAAATGAAACATAAATGGGTTGTTATTACATAGAGACTGGAGTAAAAGGGACAAATTACTTTTCTGTACTCAAGTATGATTTTGGGCCATGTGAGAGAAGACGGTAAATGAGGCTCACTACCATGACTGTAATTACCACAACTGTGTTAAAGAACATGGTGGTTGTGGGTAGCCTTAACTGTTAGTAATTGCTGGATGGAATCTGTCAATTGTGTAGAGTATATGACTGTATTCAGTCATGGCAAGTTTTGTAATACCACCAATGATATCAAGAGACATATGCTGATTACTCTGTAAGCAATAGGACTTTTTCGTGGTTCAATGTTTGTCCACATTACATCTCGTCATTATCCAGCATCTAGTAAAACACAAATGTGTTTTAGCAAATATTATCGATATAGCATTAAATTTACTTTGTCAAAACCATAGTTCGCTGAACATCACCTTTTGCTTGCCGTCAAAGACAAAACTGGTGATTTAATTTGAAAGAAGGTGCTTTTATCTTAAAGCACTCTGTCGTGTGCAGAAGGAAAAGTCATTATACTGCAGATTTCAGCCTGTGGGAAGTAACCTGGAGAAAACTGGAGAACATGCCTATTTCATTTAATCACTTTCACCCAGTGGTGGGCCGTCAGGGCCAGCTAAGCCTTCTCTGCTGGCCTAGACATAATCACAAAGTTATAGCTATTTTATAATTGAATCATCTTTCACAAATACACTACATGTATTGTAATTTTTTTCCCCATTAGCTTATTTTCTCATTGCACAGCTCCTGTCTTCCTCTGTTGCTCTGCTTCCAGCCTGCAGCGCTGCTTCCAGCACAGCTTGTTTTAAGGAGAGCTTTTATCCAATCAGATTCAGCCCCTATTTCTCTACGTAAAGAGAGAGGCCGATGCCCGCTAGAGAGCCTTTGCAGTTTAAGTAAATGGGGACGTTATTGTTGATTGTCATAGTCTTCAACCAATCAGATCTGTAGTTTCACATGTTGGGCGTATTCTTTGACGTGCCAGTGGCACCGAGGTAGCCTCCTAAGTACGTCAGCATTACTACTGTTCATTTGTCTATCGTGTCGTTTTTATGAATAATATTTGAATGGCTCGTGCTCTTGTGTGGTGGAATGCGTGGATCCGCTGCAGGTTTGCTGGATTGATGTATCATGCTTTTGTTGTCATATAAATATATGTGACTGGTTCTTATGACTTTGTTGTTGTCATTGTGTTAATTACGTTGATTTTGACTATACATTGTCCGTTAATAACGCAGCGTCCCGTCATTCATGTATCTGCAGTTAATGTTTTGTAGGTGTTGAGCTTCATGTAACATTTTATTTCACTTGTCAAATGTTGCAGTGTTATGTGAATATGCGGCTTTTAAGCGAAACAAATAATAACCTGTAGCTGTTGCGTCATAATGAGGTTATTAGGAGGTAATTCAACTGTAGTAGGACAGCACAGAAGGCCCAGTTATAAAATGCACGCCCCGCCACTGCTCTGCAGTTAGTGTATTTATAGGTGTTGAGCTTCATTTTTACACGAAACAAATAATAACCGTAGCTGTGGCGTCATAATGAGGTGTTTCAGCTGCAGGACAGCAGTGAAGGCCCAGGTATAAAATACACGGCCTGCCACTGCTTCCACCAGGTGCAAATACTAAAAGTCACCACACAGTACATTTCATGTCGCACACATGACACTAGCCATACAGGTAGCTAAGATTTGCCAATCCAAAGTTTTAACATTTTTGGTTGTCTAACTTGAGAAATATCTGTCTGTGCGTTTTTTGTCTGAGTGACGGGTTTTAGCAGTATTTCAATCACAAAAACAGACCCTCATTAACCAATCATTAACATTAACCAATATTACAGAAGACGAGTGCCTTGCATGCATGGGTGCTGTGGTTGAAGACGCCCAGCTGCATCAATAACTAACGCACAAACAGGTCGATTGCATCATTTGCTCACCGGCTGCAGTCTATGCGCATAACAGGCAATTGATTCCCCAGTTCACCCGTCCGAGTGATTTAGCAGCCCAGATGTTGCGTGCATTGTGGACACATGCAGCCACTTTCCCAGTTAGTCTCCTAGTTTTGCGGCAATGTTGTCAGCTTTATGTCTGCCTGGTATGCTCTGGCAGGGTTTACGCCTGTGTCTTGCAAGCCCGGCAGCCCGCTGTGCGTGCGATGTGAAAATAAGTTGCGTTACAGCTGTGAAGGTATAGTGCAGTGTGTGCACAGCTTAGGCTATTTATCGGTGAATAAGTGCTACATCCCCTCAAAACCCAAGCAAGGTTCCTGTGTTTTGCTTGTCACCTGCTGATTTAGGTGAAGGGGGGTAGCCCTGAAGTTAGCAGCAACTTCAGCCAAGGTTCACTTAAAAGGTGGGCTGACCTTAAATGTGGACCAGCCACTCATATTTTAATACTAAGACATGCCTCCAAGTTTTGCTCAACTTTTAAAAAAATATCTTATTCATTTTTAAACTATTTAACGGATTGAAATCATATTGTCAGTTAACTACTAGCATCCCTAGTGATGACAGTTGTGTGGTTCGAGTTCTTGGAAGTTTGAAACTTGCCTAATAATGCCTAAGTTTGTTTAATTAAATTTTTACTGTGGCCTATCTATTCACAAGAAGAGGCTTTAATATATCCCCAAAAATGTTCAAAACATACAATATTAATATTTGTCCTTGCTCCAAATAAAGGAAAAAAAGAAAAGAAAAACAGCCGTATTCTCCTGTTCTTTTTCTTGAGCTACTACCAACAAACTGTAATGTCTTTGATCATTTAACCCTGAATGATTCAAATTTTCAATTATTTTTCAGATTGCTCACATTGTTTTGTCCAGGTGGTTGTTGGTTTCCCCCCTACTTTAGTAAAGCATTTATATCGACTTGCAGAGACGGTAAGCTTGGTAGAATTAGATAATCTATTAATACATTGTATTTGAACAGTAACACAGTTATAAATGCAGACTCACCAGCACATTATTTCACCACTGGTCAGTAAACTTACTGCTGGTTAGAAATATTGCAATACATGTCATTTTTAGTGTATTGTAACTCCTACATGTGTGTGTGTGTGTGTGTTTCGGCTCTTGTGCTAACCTCACTAAGAATCTAGCAGCCCAATGACAAACGTGCCTCAGAGTCTTTTCCATGGGTGACTGAGCCTGCGATAGAATACATGGACATGTGCTGCAGAGCCATCAGTAGCAGACTTGATGAATGACCACGTGAGGGATGAAAAGGAAAGACATGAAGAGAGAGAAAGAGAGAGAGAGTCTGCGTTTTGGAGCAGGGATCTACCTTGTGATTCTTAATGACTCAGTGGCATTAATCTGTGAAGGAAAGAGAAAATTGGCCATTTAGGGAGTGAAACAGTCAACCTGCTGTGTCATGTCCATTGTCTGGGATTTAATTAAGAAAATCAATTTGTCATGACACTTTGCCGATAAAGTTAATCCCCCCATTCTGTTTCCCTAGCCCTCATCTGATATGCACACTAGGCTTAGCACCAAGAAGCAGGTTATTGGAACACTATAGACGCTTAGCAAACACACTCCCTGTGTTTCCATTTTTGGACAGAGTAATGCTCCCATTTAACCATACACACACACACACACATTACCTAAACACATAAATAATGTTTTGGCTAGTTTAGGGTCAGGGACATGTAACCACGGGAGAATAAAGTGACTGTTGATATGAGATAAGGTAGAATGTGGATCAACTCTAACAGTCCAGGGCACCATGTGTCATGAAAATGTGCGACATGCCACTTGTGTCTCCCCATAGTACTTGAGGGAGGAGGGAATTTATTATCAGGCAAGAGATCCAGCCATGATGGCCAGCCTGACAATGTTTTCCCCAGGTTCAATCAATCACATGTGTCCTCTGTGAAGAGGCACCACCACAAGGGGCCCTCGGAGGCTTTGCCAGCAGATTAGTCACAGCCAAGTCACATTTCTACAGCTGCACCAGTAGAAGATTGAATGATGAAGTAGGGAGTGAGGAGGGAGTGATAGGTGAGAGGTAGGCGAAAATTGAATGATGGAAGGTTTGAGACAAGAGAATGGAAGAGGAAGAAGGTAAGAAAAAGAAGGGATATGCTGAGAGTGGAATCCAGGGCAACAAGAGGTAAAAGACAAGGAAGAAAGGAAACAAATCATTGGTGAAAGAAATAATGATGAAACAGTGGAATGAGAAGAAAAAGTACAACAGAAAAACATATTGAGAGTAACATATGGAATTATAGCATATGAGTTTTTAAGCATTATTGGCATACAGTTTCTGGCCTCTAACAAACATGTTTTCATATGCTATTGTTGTGGTAGCATTATTCAATGTCATTAGTTTATGTATAGGTATGTAATACACCATATTAACATAATCCTCATTATTTTGAATTATGACTTTATTGCTGCAGCAGATCACTCACTACAGGAGAACAAACTCGTTCATTCATTTATCATTGTGTGCAAAAGCATTGCACCAAAACTGCTATCTGGATTCAACCACCTGATATACATGCTGCTGTCTGATGTGCTCATATTTCCCAGTTTATTTTGTTATGTTGTGCAACATTACGTATTAATTTCAAGTTATAATAAATGTCTTTATGACTACATGCAACTTGCCAAGAGGCAATACATTGGATTAGGTACTAAATAATTACCTGGTACTTAAAGTAGGTAAGTAATTACACTTTAAGTTATTCATTATTCATATTAACAAAGACACAGGACTATTATGTTATTTTTTTTGCATTTTAAAACAATCTTTCTTCAAGTAAATTAACTGAAATAAGTAATACATTTTCTGATGTAATCTTTCTGGCTGCAGATTAGCTTTTTTGTACATGATTAAAAAATGCTTGCATTTCTTCACCTAACTCTAAGAGTAAACAAAGCATGCGAGTATTAGCTACTATATGAAACTTTCATTTTGTTTTGATTTTGGCAAGCCCTGTTGTCAAATGTGGTAGTGTTTCCGGGCACCAGAGACCTTTTAGAAAACCTCTCATTTTACTGCAGCAGGGTCTGACAGTTGTCCCCACGCAGTCTTGGTTCTGCTTTTCCTTCCTTCTAGCTAGCCCAACAATACGGCCTGGCCAAATGAGGAGCCACTGCTGCCGGGCACAGGGCTCTCCACTTCCCACCTGAGCTCGGACTGCAGGTAAAAGGCAGCAGCAAACCCGGATCTGGGTCTGTCTGCAGTGAGCTATTCGCTGCTGGAGTCTAAGCTGAAGTACTCTCTGGTGAACCGGCATGATTTTGTCTGATATTGCACGGAATCCAACCTGGTAGCACAAATGACAAGCATTTAAGGTGCCAAATCAGAGATTTGGAGCATTTGTATTGCCTCTCAACGACTCTCAAAATACTAAGTTTACACTGTTAGAGCTAATAGCTAACGGTGCTATTAGCTCTAACAGCATTGATATTGATGATCCTGCATGAATGTAGTGGGACTGTCCTACCTTTATCACAGTGATGATAACAGCTCAATCTGTTCATTACTTAAGCCTTGTGGTGGAGATTGCAGCCCAAACTGCCACAAGTTCATGCCACAATGACTCACTCTAATCAATCTCTCCAATATCATGTCAAGACTGATACACACTGGTTTGCACCAGATTTTAACAGTATGTATGAACATTGACACATGAGTAAATATACACACTTTTTGTCTCCACTTCTCAAGAAGATAAGAAGAAACTGGTACCAATCATGGCTCAGGGAACTACAATTTCCTTTTGTCCGTTTTAGGCCATGTTGTCACAACACAACAGTGTTGTGACAACATGGCCCACAAGAGCCCTTCTTTGTTAATCCCTATTAACCTCTCCCTATTAACCTCTCCGGTGAGCAGGACGCTAGTTCACAGTCTTGGCCACTTAAGTATGAGCATGACCTTACTTTGTGCTTACAACTCTCGAATGTGTCTGCCACGGCTTGGCTGCTCTCCTGCTCAGGTTCACCCCTGAGCATGTGCAAAAAGGAGAGGGAGGGCATGACCAGGTACTTTAAGTACTTTGAGGCTTTCAGGAGGTTATATATGTTGAGGATGAATAACAGGAAGGAACATATATTCAAAATGTTATATTAATACTGCTAAATCCATGCTCATCAGTATTGTGTCACCACCAAGGGTTCTTAATAATTAAGTACAAAACACTTAAATTACCTTCTGAAAATATGCCTTTATGTATTGGTCTTTAGAATTTTAGCATGACAATGTTATTTAAGTATAATCAAACAAATGCTCCTGAATTAATTATATATAATAGCTATAAAGTAAACAACTCAGCAATCTGATATATGTATATATACTAGGACTGTCAATCCATTCAAATATTTAACCGTGATTAATCCCATTATTGTCCATAGTTAATCACAATCTTTTCATCTGTTTATAATCTACCTTTGAGATTTATCTATTTAATTATTGAATACTCTTAGCAACATTGGAGTCGACACATGTGCTTGCTTTATTCAAATGTATGTCCATTTATCATAGGAAATAAATTAATGACACAAAACAATGACAAATATAGTCCAGAAACCCTCACTGGTACTGCATTTAGCATAAAGAAATATACTCAATACACAACATGGCAAAATCAAGCCCAACAGGCAACAGCAGCTTTCAGTGTGTCAGGGTGCTCACTACGTGTTCAATGTTCTACTGTTTTGCTACTTGCATAAAGGGCTCATCACAAGCTTCAGCAAAATGCCTCTCATCTGTCTTCATAACAGTGGATGCATGTGACCAAAGTTCTCACTGTCACCTGTGATTGCTGAGTGGAGTTCAATAGTCTCCGGTGAGCGCAACCGTCATAGTCTGTCCCAACTCCACTGCAACTCTTGCTTTCTGGCCTACATACATGTTGTGTATCTTCGGTCGTTATGCTAATTATTTCAGCTCTAATAGTGACTAAGAGGTGGACTAGGAATTGATATACCTAAACAAGATTTCCATGTGCGCCAACATAGAGATTTAGCTTCACACCATTTTGATTAATCTTCTTTAAGGGATCATCAGTGTTTTTTCATGGTATAAGCAAGAAGTGAGCTTTGTGCTTTTTTTAGTTTTGTTAACTCTCACTTTATCTGGTTTATGCATGAGTATGCCTCGCACTTAAATTCACATTTGATTCAACAGGCCCTATTTGCACCACTCACAGCTTCCAAGAGACTGTGGGAGCAACCCAGGGAGTTTGGTAAATAGGACTCTAGAAACTGCTGGTGTTCATTTCCTAGGAAATCTTGATGAAAAAGAGCAAGAGTAATGTCCTCAGGGAGAAGATGAGGAGATTAGAAGAAAATAAAGTTGCTTTGCAGTTGAACAGGGATTCACTGCAAAGTCTAAAGTTACAAATTTCGAGTTGTGACACATTGCCAAGAAAATTCAGACGTTAATCAATTATGAAAGCAATGCTTATGTAAATAATTTACTCCACTGTTGTTCATGTCATAAAATGCATCCGTTCATCAAAGCAATCTATGTTCTCAGTTACAGCGGTAGGTACATATGGTAACTCAGGTGACCTTTTATTAGTCCACATCCTTCAGCTCTTCCTGGGACATTCCCATGCCAGATGGAATATAAAATCCATTCAGCATGCTGGGAATTGTCTCCAGGCTCTCCCACATGAACAAGCTTGGTAAATCTCCTCACGGAGATAACCCCCCTTGATGCAAAGGAACTGTGATCTAATTTTAAATTCATCATTCCCTGGGCGAAATTATCTTAGGTGAGAAGAAGTCCTCTGCTTTAAATTATGGATGCTGAAAAAGGACCTGTACAAGCAACGAGTAGACCCAAGACAACAAGGGAAGATCCAGAGTCCAGTAGACAGTTTACAGTCATGCTAGCAGCAATGAGCTAAATGCTAATGTCAACGTTGTAACATGGTCACAATGATGATGCTAACATGCTGATGTGTACTATCTTAGTTTAGCATGTTAGCTTGCTACATTCCCTAATTAGCAATACAAATTAGTTTGACCTCATGGTGGTGCTAGAGAAAAAAGTGAGGGGATCACTGAAGTGATTGCAATTCAACCTGTAAGGGTTGTGTGTAGCACATTTCCCAGCAAACCATCCAACAGTAGATGAGACATTTTAATCACAAGCACAAACGTTAACTTGTAAATCCATGGCGGTGCTAGCGGATAAGTCAAGGACCACCAAAGTCCTTGGGATTCATCCTATGGGGACCTTGCATGTCTGTACAAAATGTAATGGCAATTCATCCAATAGTTGTTAAGTTATTTCAGTCGGGACCAATTCCAGAGCCATGACCCTATAGCTTAGCTATAACTTTAGGCTTCCCGTGCTGTGTGCGCTTGTGTGTCCTTCCTGTCTCTGTAAAAAAAATTCTCTTTACCATCTTGTTTCCTCTCACAGTCCAACATATACAGGTAAATTACAAAGTTAAAATTGCCTGAAGGTGTAAATCTGATTGTAAATATAGTTGTCTGTGTGTTAGACCTTTGATAGACCGGCAACCTCTCCAGCTTGAACACCAACTCTTTCCCGAGGAATGCTGGGATAGGCTCCAGCTCCCTGCCATCCTAACCAAGGTAGGATGGTTGATGGACGTGTAGAGGATGACAGTGGAAATGGAAAAAGCAGGCTAAGTTGAAATAAAAAATAAAAAAGATATTGTGAATTGACTACAATCAAAATAAGCTATTTCAAGCAGAAATGTGAAAGTGGGTCTGGGTCCGGTATTCCCAGTGTGATAAATAGCTATTTTTCTCTGTTTATCTTTGTAAACTGAATATATTTTTCTTACCATCTAATAAACCAAACGGTTAACTGAGAAAATAATCATGAAATGACAGAATGCACATGTAAATTATAAATGTAAACAAGCTAAGAGCTCATTATTTCCAGAAAGAATAATCAGCCAGATTTTTTTAAATCTGGAAATCATCAACTTGTATAAAGATATGCTCTGTGGTCATTTATTAAACAAACACAATTACTCATTAGCCTATAACCACAGCAGCATCTTTTTTTATTATTTCAACAAACAATAGGAGACATCTTTAACCATTGCCATAGATAATATAAAGTAGCACGAGGGGATTGGATATCTAAATTTGATTCAGTCTCAGTTCAAACTTCTTTTTATTCTCATCCAGGCTGCCCCACCACAAAATGGAGAAAAGGTATTTTTGTTTGGTGAGGCACTGCCGATTGGATAATTATTTTGAATTACTACTGAGAAAGGTTACAATAAAAGTAAAGCTTGTAGTTCATTTGGACAAAAGCTTGTTTACAATACAACAACATGTCAGGTTATCACCTCCTTCAAATGAACAAAGATAAAAAATAATTAATTGATTAGAATGTGCATGAATTGGTAGTCCCTGTAAATTAAAATTAATGTATGTTAAAAATGCCATCATTAATTAAAACTTTTGAAATAATTTTTTTATTTGTAGTTATCCTTTATATCTCTGATGTGTCCAACAGGATACTAATGAAATATTAATTATATTGACTTTGACCTATTTATGACAAGTAAAGAGGTAAAAACAAGTACAGAGCACTTTTGTTTTTATTTCACTCCCTTGCTGCAGTGCCAGTCTCCAGACTAGTATTGTCTGTCACATCGTTACACAAACAGAATTGACCTTGAATGCAGATTGGCCAATCATAGCGCAGCGTTGGCATGGTTAAATGTTGTGCCTGGGGCAAGTGTAATAGTGATACTTGTTAGCCTGAGAGGTTACGTTTCTAAAACGTTATGTTTCTACATAAAACCTGTGGTGCAAAATTAGCAGAGAACATTAGCACATATATAGCTGTGTTGTTAAATTAATCATAGGTTTCTATAGGTGGGACAAATTCCCATTTTTGAGCATCATTTTCACCATAAGGCTATGGGTCCACTAATTTTAGCTTGTCCATATGACATCATCAGTCACTAACTCCCCTGAGATTATTATCTGCTTAAATCAAACCGCATTTGCAATTCCCTGGGCCCCTTCTCCTGAAAAGGTATAATTACATATTGGTACATCTCTGGTTAAGATAGTGAGGACAGACGGAGGGCTCTAATAATGAGTGGTATGATGCATGCTTTCTGCACCCAAGGCCACCCATTTCTCCAATACTTTCTTACCTCAGTTTTTTGAATATGAATAAAGGTATTAATTTTAATAGCAGATAATTCCAGATTCCAAATTACCTCATTTAAAGGAACAGTGTATAAAATGTAGGGGAATTAATTGGCAGCAATGGAATACAATATTCATAACTATCTTTTAATCAGTGTATAATCACCTGAAGCTAAGAATCGTAGTATTTCCCTTATCTTAGAAAAAATGCATTTGTATCTACCCAGGGAGTGGGTCGTCTTCCTCGGTGTCTGCCGTGTTGCACCACAGCAGCCCAGAACGGAGCCTTTTGCGCTTTCCATTATCTGAATGTAGGGATGCGTTTCGACACCCGGTATTAAATGGGCAACGGTGTTAAATTACCGGAGTTTGATGTCATTTATTATCACATTTGCTCTACTCTCTCTGTCGGGCTGAGCTCCTCCAACTACACAAAAACATAGACACAAACAGACACACGCGCACCAAGTGCGAGCAGATAGGTCGCTGTGGTGTAGTAAACCAGGTGAAGTGAAGGATACTCAACTTAAAATATGAGTAAAAAGCCAATACTTTATCAATACATCTGTGCAACAAGCATGGATATGTAAACGAAAGTGAAACCTAATTCAACGGCTCTGTCAACTGTCTCATCCACCGCCGCTATGTTTACTTGCTGAGACACAGATTGATACTGATGGATGTCTGTGTTCTTCAAACTTCACTCAGACATGTTATTTATTCAATTAGCATTATACTTATATTTGTTTCCAGTGAGATATTAATGACTTTATAGAGTGACTTTGTTGTTCTAAAGATACATTTTGCTGCTCTATAAATTTTAATCCTGTTCTGAATTTATTTGTTTTTTAAATTCTATATATGTTTTTAAAAGCAATTATTCGCTTGAAAATAACAGTGCAGACAATCCGTCTTCAAGATCTGATTTGAGAAGTCTGAAAGTAGCTTAAGACAGAAGGTTTAAATGTTTAAAAACAAAAAAGAATACATTTTCGGAGAAATACATAAAATAAACAATTATTTATGCTTCATATTATTCCAACCTGATATGATTAGCAATCTGTTATTTTATATTTACATTCATAGAGGAAATGAAAACAAGATAAGAGGCTGAGAAAAGAGTTTAGGAATTTTTGAAAATGTGGTCATTGAATATATTTTGTGGCAAAGCAATGAAAAATGATTACAAGCTTGATCCACATAGGCTGACTTCACTGACTGTGAAGAGTTTTGACATTGTGACTCCAGTTTGTATAATGCATGTTAGCAACTGTAATAATCACGGTGCTTATTACAAAGCAAGCCTTTAATAAATCGAAAAAGTAATACCTCCGCTAATTGTATTTCACTGATGTTGCAGCCAGCATTACTTATGTGACTTGGGTGTGTTTTTCCCCCTTGAGTAAATTTCCTTGCAGTAAAACTTCACACTATAACTCACTAATAACCGCCAGCAAAAAACCTCTGCTAATTAAATCCGTGGTCTGGTCAAAGCCGCTCCCCAGCTTTGACCAGACCTCAAAGAAGAGGTATGTTTTCTTCTTTTTTACATCAATTGCAGGTCTCTGAAGCTGATGAAACTTGTGATTCAGCCCTTGTTAAACATTCAATCAAATGCAAATGTATTTTTAAAAACAATCTTTCAGTAATAATTTCACCTATCTTAACCTCCTATCACCCTAATATGACCTAGGAGTAGGTCATATTAAATTTGCTGAATAAATGATACCTTTTTTTTATTAACATACATTTAAATATAGGATATGAAAATAAGGAATACTGTATGTGGATTTAAATAATAATCAGAATATTTTGTGCTGAAAGTCGTAGAGCAGAGACTATTGTGTAAATGCTGATTCTTAGCCTTTCCTTTTACCACCAAGCCCTTTATGTTGACATGAAACCGTGTTCTTCAGACCTTGACCAATTCAAAACATATAGCCGTGTCTACGCTACAGTTACATAAATGTTTCTTCTTTTATTCATTCAGGAATAACCAGCTCAGTAAAAGTTGTCTGTTTCAAGGCCTTTATGCATGAATCAAATTCAAATCTTTGCTCTACTGACTGCTGAGGGTTATGCAATTCTTTGCAACATTTCCCTGACAGACAAATCATGAATGAGGTCTCCTGCACTCCTTATCCCCCCCCCCCCCCCCCAAGACTACACAATCAAAACTGAACAAATACTTTCATCTTCCCATGCAACTGTGTTCAAGCACTATGTCTTATTGATTTCAAAACACTGGGTTTGTGCCATGCATAAATGCTGACTCTTTAATGTTTAACATGCCATTTAGACATGGTTTTTGCAAAACACCATAATACAGTGTATGCTACTAGATAACTGATGTACATCAAGAGCATAAAGGATTACATATAATTCTAATGGAACTTACCCGGACAACGCCCATTGCAATATCTATTAAAGTTAAGTTAAGTTTGGTGCACCATTCATTAATTATAATTCAGGGTTCCTACCCAGTATATAACAGTATGAAATTAGACTTTAGTCATTTAAATGTGTGAAAAAATGGTGTTTGGTGTTTCTAGACTATTGCAGAGTGTTTTCATGGCTGTTGGAGCAGGAAGCCAACGCAGCCAAAATGTCCACAGTGTGAGAAAGCACAGGCCAGAGCAAGCTAGATTATGTTGAAAGCAAGGGAAGTCGTATGGAGGCACACTCCTACTGCTTCAATACGTCCAACGTCCAACTTTCGTCCAACTTTTAAAACCTATGGAGCAAAAACTTGCAGAGTAGGTTTGCATAACATTAACTAGCGTTAGCACTTCTTGCAAGCTACTGAAGGTATACTGAACACATGCTGCTTTTGCTTTTAAAAGATTGTTACAGGGAATTTATTCTACCTGGCTTTACAGGAACAGTGTTGTTCCTTAATTGCATTGACTTCTGTTATGATTGCTATTTGATATGTTGGTTCACTTTTTCACAGTGATCTAGAGGCTTTAGATTTTATCTTTCTCTTTGAACCTGTTTTCCCTGCATGCTGAATCAGTTTGACAGCACAAATCCAGAGGTCAGGAATAGAAACCCAGTACAAAAGGCAGAACCGGCAGAGCCGCAAGTGAGTAATCAGGTGTGCAGGATTCAAAGTTCTTAATCGTAGTTGTAGCATATTACAACCAAAGTGAAAAAAGGCACTTCTTCAGGTTCTTGCTTCTCAGGTCGGCTGGATGTCCTCTCAGCATGTAACAGACATCACTCCCTCCTCTGTGAACAGACAAGATGGTGGTATGTGAGCTTCAGTGGAGGCAAACATTGCAGATAGAACAATCAACATCTTATTTATGACAGGAAAGTAAAATAATTGTAAAAAGAGTAGGTTAACTACATATTATTTAAAAACTCAGATGTTCAAAGAATCAACAAGTTACAGTGGAAGAACAGGACACCAGAGAGGAAAAGAAAATGAAATCCAGATGCATCAGTATCTGGAAACCAATTGAAGAAAATCTAACCACGCAGGTTTAGAGGACCTGGTTTATTGTAATATTCCCGCTCAAACAATCTAAACTCTGCCTTGGTCCAATTATATAATGTGTACTATCGACATGGCGCATCGCTGAAAAGGAGACCAAAACAAATCTCAAATGGCATCTCGACACCCCAATTTTGAACAGCTGTATATTATAAGTAATACCGGTGGGGTCCAATTTTTATCAACAACATGGCCAAGCAAAAAGGTACATAAACTAGCAGATATCTTTAATAAAAATGGTCTGAGGTCATTTAATGATATACGCATTACCTACGTCATCATTTTTTTATACCTACAACCAAGATCATTACTTAAAGCATATTGGTTACCATGTAATGATCCTTTGGGATCTACTACAAATCTTGTAGTTGAGTGGATTTAATACCCAAGAAAGAACTCAGACTCAGGTTGAACAAAAGACACAACCAAATGTATCTGGTCAACGGTTGGTCAGAGTAGTTCCGGAAGTTGCATTGGAGTGGGGCAGGCAAAGTAGCAGAGCTGTAGGCTAGAAAACTGACTGGCAGTTGCTGGGAGAGAATTAATCTGTGGCACAGGAATTCACAGGATTAAACAGGATTCAGGGAAACACAAGGATTAGTTAGAGACAAACTATCAAGCTCAAACTGAACAGTGTGGCGAAGACTCGAGTGTAGAGCCGGGGTAAATATACAGCAGGAGCTTGATGGTTGAACGGATCTCAAGTGTGCAAGTTGATTGGTTGCAATAAAAATATTGAGTGTCACGCCCAGTGTAATTCCCTCGAAGCACAGGCAGACATAAGTGGCATTCTTGCTACTGGTTTATTCAGCTTCTTTCCTCCAAATCCACCTTGAAAACTTACATACAGTATAAATGAGACAATAAAGAGAGCATATTTGCTTAGCATAAATAATATGCAGCATTTGAAATAAAATGTTTCCAATGTAAATTACAGACAAACAAAACAAAAATACCTTGTTGGCTGCACGTTATGAACAAGGGGATAGTCTTCTGGTGTCTTTGAAACCAACTTAAAGTCCGTTCGACTTGCATAAATCTTTCACTGGAGTATTAAATAGTCCGTGCTTGCATCTTCTTTGCCAAGGGTGCGAGTCATACTCACGCTTCAAAATCAGAAATGTTACACATACAAGGAATTTGACTTGGTGAATGGTGCATAATAATAAACAATGAACACAGTGCAATAATCAAGACATCATTTAAAAATAGAAAAATGGGTAACACTTTATAATAACTACACACTATGAAGCATTAGTCAAGTATGAGTAAAAGCATTGTTCCTACATTAATAATTCATTAGTATGCAGTTCATAACAACAGTTATACATGTTTTATTCTTGATTTATAAGCCTGTCTATTATGTGTTTCATAATTGTGTTTTCATACTTTATAAATGATGGATTCCCCATTTGTAAATTAAGTATTATATATTTTACAAACAAATTATTAAGGAGTTGTAGATGATTAATACGATCATTTATAAAGTGTTGGTAAATGATTAATAACAGATAAGATGCTGTCCAAGAGACGCTGTACGTATTTACACACCATGAAAAGCAGCATAACTTCACTGATTATCTTAGCAGCTAAAGGGTTAATCCTGTTTTCTTAGGAAACGTTTATGCATCATTTATAATAAGCACAAGCCGCCTCCTGTTCCTTCCGCCAGAGATTATGCTTCGTAAGATAGGCACATAATAAAAGATCCTGGCTGTTCACTTGGTTGAACGGTGCTGTCCAGCGGCACTCCAGAATCCAGTCAAGTCTCGGCAAAACATAGGACGCTCATTCTAAATTTGAATAACTATTTTGCATTAACAAATATTAATCGATCGATCCCATCGAATGATACAGTAAAGCAGTCAGGTTAAGAAGTCAGGTATATGCATATTTCTCCTCGTTGCATTTTTAGTGTTGATTGAAATATGCCCAATGTGTTTTGACTGTAGTCAGTAATTCAAGTAAATTTCCCAAGATTCCTGGGATAGCTTGTTTCTGCTCCCTGGACAGAAAAAGTCTACTTTCCAGGAACAATATGAATATAAATAGGGCCTACATCTGTGGGTTCCTCAATGACTGGTTTATTTGATGGGTCAGCAAAAACATATATCCAATACTCATACACCTATGCCGCCTGGTGTGGATGACACTCTGCTGCCTTTGGGTCCCCCACAGCCACGGGCCTCTGAACACCTTAAATCTGAAGTTCAAATAAATAAAGGCTATAATATCTGTGATTTCTATACACTGGCGCTCACTGAACAGTAAGGCACCTGTGGTGATAAAAAGAAAAAGACGGTGAAAAGCAACTACTTCTTTTTGTTGTTCACTCTGAAATGCAATATATTTATATTTTTAATTATTCATATTTGCACTCTTTGTATTTGCAGGCTTCCCACTTTGCATATTAACTGCTGCACAGCAATTCGTCTCTTGATAAATATTATTTGTTTTGACCTTATCATCCTGTGAGAGCCAGAAATGTGCCACAAGGCATCCGGTCTTCCAGAAATCTAAAAGAAGGAGAAATACTTTTGTTTGTCACAAACTGACAGACAATGAAATCCTAAGTAAATATGTAAAAATAAAACATCAATGGATGGTTTAAATGTTGTACTACCTTGTCATTTGCACGTGCCTTCATCATTTCAAGTGATGATTGTAAGATGAAATGTTTTTTTTTTTTAAATGCCATGGAATAAAAAGTTATAGTTTAGTAAGTCAAAACACAACGACATTTCAGATAACATTTTAGAAAACAAATTACCATTATGACATGCTCACAAAACCTCTAAAGGGAGGCGTCCATGAGGCATACTGATCAATGCCCAAACCACCTCAGCTAGCCCCTTTTAACACGAAGGAGCAACGACTCTATGCTAAGATCTTCTTGATATCTGAGCTCCTCACCCTACCTCTAAGGCTGAGGCCAGCCACCTTATGAGGAAGCTCATTTCGTCCACTTGAATCCGCAATCTCAGTCTATCAGGTAAAGGGCGAATGCAACGGCCGACAAACCTGAATTCGCCTAGTGTGTTTCTGAGAGATAAAAGAACGGCAAGTGGATCTTTCCACGGCAGATATGATTCTCTTTGCCTTGAATGCTTTTCTCTCTGTCTTCTTTTACAAACCCATACGTTCACACACACACACACACGCACACACCAACACGCCTCCATTGGGATCCACAAACACCTTATACACACAAACAGCATGGTAATGTAACTAAGCTTCGCTCCACACCTTTGTGGTATCACAGACGTGGAAACCATGTCCTCCATTGTTGCTCATCACACAATGTTTAATTCAGAAAGCAGCTCCCTCATTCATACATGAGTGCGACATCTCTTGGTCTAATTAAAACTAATTATGCATGTCTGCAGCAGCATGTGCTTTCGAGGCTTTCAAAAGTCCCATACACAGTACATCAGATTGTATCTTTTGTTTTTACAAATCAGTTTGATGTAACGCTCCAAATTACTTCTTGTGTCATTGCTCAGGCATAATGGTCTCTCATTATTATCAACAGTTATTTCTCAAAGCAAATGTACAGAACTGGCAGTCAGACAGAAGGGTCGCGGGGGGCTGGAGCCGATCCCAGCTGACATTGGGCGAAGGCAGGTTACACCCTGGACAGGTCGCCAGGGCTGACATACTGTATATAGACAGACAACCATTCATGCTCAATTTCAATCAATCAATTAACCTAAGCTGCATGTCTTTGGACTTTGGGAGGAAGCCGGGAAATACAGAGACAACCCACGCTGCCACACAGAAGGCCCATCTAGCCCAGGAATCTAACCAGGGCCCATCTTTCCGTGAGGCAACACTGCTATCCACCACACCACCGTGCAGGCCCAGAGACATGTCATGAACAGATATATTTAAATTGATGTGGCCAGCGGCAATCAGAATGGTTATGTATTACATATTTCACATAAGAGTGTGTAACATCACATTGTAATATATATGAATTTGTTTAATGACAATGTTATTATGATGAAAATAGGATTTGTCTTGACAATTTCATATTTTTAATACACTATTATTTGCATCACTCATGCAGTTGTATCAGACTTGTCTTTGAGGTGAGTCAGTGCTGATATTTAAACAACCAGCATAAAAAAATATAAATATACACAACATTAACAAAATGTATTAGCATTAATTATTACATGGTGCATTTATATTGTAAAACTAACTAAAAGTGAGCTGTAATTTTGATTATTCTAAACATAATCATAATGGCATTCAAATTATTCCACGTTATAGCAAACTATGAGATGTGACCACTAAGTTAAATCTTACAGTATTAAAGCTAATGATGTCTTTAGTAGTAGCATTTAAAATTACATGACAGCAGTCAGTCTCCACTTTGGCTGCTAAACTGCGTTATTTTAATTTCACTCATGACAGAATTCCGTAGATCTCTCACATTGCATAAACCCTCAATTATTTTACATAGTTTGACTAACCCCTTCTCTTTCTTTACACAAGGACCTCTAAAAAGCCATATTGTTCATGGAGACTTGTAAAGAATCTGTGTTTTAGGCAAGATTTGACTTTTCATTTTGTTTCGTCACTTGTCTAATCTTAGTGTTGCTGCTTTCAATTCAGCTACATAACTGTTAACTGTTAAAACACTTATTATATTACGTATTATAAATGTTTTGGTCACCTGGGGACGGTGGAAATCATCGTTGATATGGCAAACTTGTTACTTGTTTCCACATTCAGCAGATGCAGTGCAACATCATCATTCATTAGGAGTCATGTTTCTGGCCACCTGATGAACTAAGGTCTAATATTCACCTTCTTTTAAGTTCTGTTTTTGGTCACCATCAACTCTTAAGGGAAATGTCTGGCTGTTAGGTGCTGAGCTGGTAGAGTAAGGTGGGTTTGTAGAGCTTTTTCACTGAATATAGCTGCCTGCTGCGGCCCCAAACAGTGCTATGAGAGCAGAGATAGTGACCTGAAACCGTAAAGTTGCATGCCAGACAGTTTAACTCGCTATAAAGCTTTGTGAAGCTGAGACGAGCTGCAGATTCAATTGATAATTCTCTGTGGGTTCATCACTACGAGCGACCCCCTTTCGTCATTTCATACATTGTCATTAAAAATATAATTTATAGCCACTGTATCAATAAATTTAATTCCCATCATCTATTATTATGGATATATGACTAAATCAATGTATCTTAATTTGTATCTTAAATAAATCCCTTTTAAATGCCAAGACACAACAGACAGAAGGGTAATACCAGCATATAGGAGTTTAGGAGGACAGGTAACTGCTGGATAACCCTCAGACCATAACTATCCATTGGACTGAACTGCAACTCTGATTTGACAGTATATGCTTTTATCTTGATGCACACACATACAAACATCCTCCCATGTGCAGCCACTCACTATACTGCTTTATATACTAAAATGATGTTCAATCTAGTAGCATTGTGATAAAAAAGCATGCAGCTGCAGATGAAAGCTATGATAACCATAGACTCTTTGCTGCACCAATGACGTACATTTGTATCTCCTGAAGGCACTGGAAACAAGGATCCATGGAACGTCTTCTCAAACTAGAGCTGTGTTGCCTTGCTACCAACTTATTGAGGAAAAAAGGCAATTTGATATTACTTTGGACAATAAGAAAAAACTAAAGTGGCTTGATAATGAAATTGAATGTTGTTCCACAGCCACAAAGAAGCAAAAAAAAAAAAAGGCATACATTGAGGCTTTGATGTATATCTTATGAGGGAAACGTTGGGGTGTTACTCCCAACCATTCACCCCTCCACATATTATTTATGCTGATGTTGGGGAGCTGATTAGTGCTCGACTCCTGTGTTAAAATAGCCCGTTAGCACAAATACCTGCCTCCTGTTCTTGCCGAGCTACATTAACTGGGGGATGCGACTTGGGCTCATAAAGTGAAAGCATACTTTGTGGACCACCAATGCCTTGCAGACTTCCTTGACACTTCACTACTATGCAAATGGTATCCATTTTCCCTTTGCCTGCATTTGTCTGTTGAGCATCGTGCTCCCATCTGCTCACCATTTGTGGTTAGAAATTTAAATTTGAATGCAACGCTATGAGGTATATTAACAATTATGCAAATATATAAGAATACCTGATAGGATCATTCCAGCTGTTCTTGAGTGCATGGGGCATGAGTAAAATGTGTTCAGGCAATTGCAGCATGTGGGGAGTTGAGGGAAATAAAAGCACTTATGACTGTAATATACTGTACCATATATCATACTGCACAGGGAATACCAGAGGGCCAATTTATGTTAGGGTCATCTATAGAATGAAGGTGTCCAACATTAACCGTTTATTCATGTACAGTAAGTTCAAAGCCATTTCATTAAAAGAAACAGTAAAAAAAAAAAAGAATCAGGGAATAAATCATTATGGCATGAAAGCATATTTGCATATTTAGTGTTTATAGAACAAATAGACAACTATTACTACTTGAAAACGAATGTTCTAATACAGTGCGTCTATGCAGAGTAAGTGAACATTCATCGGCAACTCCACAGCACATTTACAAAGTGCAACAGCTAGCAAGTACCTTTTGGATCGGCCCTTGAGATTGGTTATAGTTTTGCTTCTTTTGTCTTTTAAATACTATTCACTTTACTTTTTTCCCCAATTCCAGCATACACTGCAACAGCTTATTTTTCGGTATGCATTTAAATTCAGGCTGCTATTTTCTGAATTCACAGAGTGAATATTTAACTTCAAAATAAAATATCTATGTTTGGATTTGGATGGATTTAATTTGCATGTTATGTAAATAAAGTATAATGCATAATCTTTAAGTGGAATACACTCTCTTTTCAGGAAAGCTATAGATTCATTAACCACAACATATCATCATTCATCATAATTTTTCAGCTTCATCAAAGTTATGTTTCAGAGACTCTATTAAGGCCGCGAGAGGACATGTTGAATCATTGTACCGCTTCTTGTGTCTTGTCCAATCGACTATTAACATGCATACAAGAGAACGCAATGCTGCAATGCACTTATGCTGTACAACGTCATCAAGGTTTTCCCCGTACTCCAGGCATCCCACCTTATCAAGGCAATCAATTTGCAGCAGCTTGCTTAGAAGATCAATAACTGGTTTAGATGCAAAGTGCCACCTCGCAGTTATGCTGCCTGTATATTTATTTTGATCGTTAATAAAATTGGCAGCTCAGCCACTTTGAGAAAAAAAATATACAGTGACTCATCCTGAAATGACGTGTCTTCAGCTCAGTGTTCTTTCAAGTTCTTACCATTATTGGATGTTACTATTTTAACTAGTTGGGTCTCCCTTTTAGGTCTATCACCTGAAAGTCGAGTCAAATAATCATTGGTGACCCCTCAGTCGACTTGAAGTTCTTCAAGTTTACCGGCCATTTTTTATTTTAAGAGGCTAGATTTATGAAGAACGTTATGCTCCTGTAAACAAACTAATCATAACCACATTGGTTGCATAGATAATAATGGTGATGACCAAGCAAAAAAAGCCACACCCAGAAAGCACGGTAAACCAGACAAGGTCCTTGTTTCAAGACGAAGTTGCAACCTCTGGTGCTGATAAATTAGGCAAACCAGAAAAGGCCAAAATGTGACGGTTCACGGTTTACCGTGTGGGTTTAGGAGTGGAGCAGAGACTCAGGCGCAGACTTAGACACAAGGGGAGGTGTGATGTAAGGCTTTCTACTGGGCATCAAGCAGACAAAATTAGAACCCAAAAGCAACTCCAATAGGGAGTGAGAAAAATCCAAACTGAAAATAAAAGGCAAAGTCACAAAAGGGCTTGGTCACCAAAAGCACAGACAAACTGTGGGGCGCAGAGGGTCAACACGAGGGAATAACCACAGGAGAGCGACGAGTCCACGGGGAGAGAAAATGAACAATTGATAATCCGGCACTGGAACAGGGCAAGCAGGGGAGTATAAGTATGTGAGAGGTGATGAGCGGATTGCCGGCAGGTGAGTGGAGATGAGTGGGGTTTGCAGAGGGAAAAGCCAGGGGCAGGTGATTTGGCACAGGTGGAGAGAATGAGCATGATCAGGAGAGCAACAAACACACACCACACACACATAGCGAAACCCAACCGTGACACAAAAATTGCATTTCCTCAAATGGCCATTGGAGGCTGGCTCCAAAAGTGTGTCAATCCAAATAGAACCACCATGTTCAAATGTTTACAGCCTGATACAATAAATGGTTTTGGTCTCTATAGCTTATTTTCTCTCCCTGTACAGGGGGGATCATTTTTGTACATCCTTCACGTTATGCATAATTAAGAGCGTGGCTGCTTTGAGTGACCGGTGGGTGTCGTCTCAGCTTCCTATAGCAGCTAGCTCTGCTACGTCATTCAACTGGGAGTTCGGCTGAGTTGTCACTGCCAAAATGGTGACAGCTGGAGCCACCCACTCCTATGAGCGATGTCTCAGAGACTATGTTTACATTTTATAGAGTCTATGCTCAAGATGGGTTGAGTGGGTTGCCACCCTTTTTCACAGTCGCAGAGCAGGGGGCCCCAGAGGGCACAGCAAGCATTAAGTCCAGGGCCCTGGCAAGCTGCGAGGTCAGGGCGATGAGTACTGTACAGTTCATGACCGGAGCCACAAGCCACCTTCATCCTGGACCTTTCCAAGCCGACCTAGAGCTGCTCGTGGAAATGCGCCTGGTGATGGACAGCGTGTTGGGACAGCGTGTTGGAGAGAGATCCCATGAGGGGATTCTCCCACATCGACCCCACCCATTGAGAAGTGTAAAAGTATCTTTGGTCCATTATGAAACTGCGGCTGCATTTGACTATTTTAATGTAGTCATCACTGAAACTTATGTCAATGGATTTTTTTGATGGCCACATAGTCCACATGAAATTAAAAAAAAAAACTGCTAAATCTGCTTAAAATAAAACAATTTTATTCAGGTTTATCCATTCTCACTTTTATTTCTCTGGTAAATTGTCCAAGTGGTCTTGATGTAATTGCTAAAGTTCAAGATTATCTGCTAAACACAATCTCCCTTCAAAGTGCTTTTCAGAGTAATAACACGATGCTTTAGTAAACTGAATTACGTTGTGCCATTTTTTTCCCCTGTCCTTTATATTACTGTTCCATTTTTTTTAGCAAGAACAGGGACAAGCTTCAAACATTATAATACCATCACATTTCCTTCTCTCCAAGCCTGCCGACTTTCACCAGTGAGTCTAAATTTGGAGCACATTCCTGGGCAACTGCATTCAGGTCCTACTCTGAAAGGGACTGGCATATGCAATGCACCTCGAGGGACTCTCTTTCAGTCTTGGCCATCTCAATAGGTCCAGAACCAGCTTGGCTTTCCACAATGTGTGCATAAACACACAGACACACAAACATGTCTACAGCAAAGAGTGAGTGAAACAGTGTTGGAAAGCATTACTTTAATGAAGTGTTGTGTTAAGAGTATAATGAGCAGCCTCTGGGAGAATAAGCGGGAAAGAAGAAGGCTTAGGGAGGACAGTGAAAAATAGAGTGAGAGAAGGATAATGGTTCAAACGAGAAGAGACACACAAAGAGACAGGAAAGAAAACTGGCAAAGAAAGAAGAAAAATGACTTTTTGTATTTTTACCTTTGGAAATGAATTAAACAAATTGCAGAGGAAATAAAAGGTTGTGACATAAAGGCACTGCTCAAGACCACTCCGATTAAGGACTGTGTGGCCTCTACAAAGTGCAGCACTGTGCATGGTCTGTGTGAGCTGAACCTTGAATTAACAATTATTTTCAAACTTGGAGACTATATTAGTCGCACATTTCCTTGGGGAGGCAAATTGGGCTAAGCCCAAGGCGAACATTGCTTTGAGACTCCCACTGCTTCCCAAGATTCACACTAACGTCCGTTGGTGCACCTCTTCCTCATTTATCACACTATCAAGTAACCCAAGGGTATGTTTGAAAAGCTCTGAGGATTCGTCCCAATAAAAAAAACCTCTGGAATTTCTGCAGAGATAGATGAAAAGGTGAAGAGGCTTTACCTTCATTCAAAAATCAAAAAAGTCCTTCACTATTGATAAAAGAGTTGGATCATTCATGTTTGACAGATTTCTCATCTCCCTAGGTACTTCCTACAAATTAACAACAACAAACTTTAATGAGGCTTGATCCAGTTATTACATTGTGATCTGAATTATGTTGCTAAACATGGAAAAGACAACTAAGCAAATAAATATTAACAACCTAATAACTACTTAGAGGAAACCTTGGCTGCCTGGCAATTATGTATTTGGCACACACAATGATCAACTATTAAGCTGGGTAAAATCAATATATTATGCCATGCTGTTGCAAACTTTAAAGCTTGGATCTGTGTCCACGCTCCGCATCAGTGAGAGCTCTAAAGCAAAGATGGCAGAATTGTTAGGGATGATTGTGTGGAAGCCTGCTGATTATATAAATCAATCACTTCAAAACTAAGATAACACACCAGCTGGCAAAGTGTGATACTACAAGGATTATGCTTAATTTTTGAAGCATGACAACAAATACCCAACGATGTATTTTGAACCGTTCTTCTCACGTGTCTCACAGATCCCACGACCGCTTGTATGTGAAAGAGGACAAAGCCACAGATGTAAAGCTTCCCATTCTGCAGTTCCCCTCATCTCCACCGATGGTTTCAGCACCCGCGCAGCTCATCGTATTGCTCTTTTGGGCCTCAACTTTTGGATCACTCTCACCAGTCTCATCACTGTAATAATACTATTAACAAATAAATAATGACAGCAGGCAATGTTATCAGGAAAAAAAAAATGCTCTCAAACTACCTGCCCAACACTCTACCCATCAGACAAAGTTAGCAAGTAGCTGGTAAACATTTAGCAACTAAATAGCCAAACAATTTCCTTTTGGACTATGTGGAGACCACAACAGAGCTAGGGATAATGTTGCTCCATATCTGTTGGAACTGTAGGTAACTGTCACTATTTCAATTTTGAAAAGGTGATAACATGTCAATGTTGTGTTTACAGATTGTTTCAGCTGCCAAATGCCTGTTAATACAGATTCAATACAGACCATGCAATGTCTTGTATTTCACTCACACTTTTAACTATATCTATAAACTATAACAGTAATTACGTAGTGGACTGTGAGGGCTGCCAAAATGCTGGTGACGGTATGTGGCTTAACAGTGTGGACACTGTGTCTATCAAGAGTATAGAGTTTCAACTATTGCAATTTGTTATTGTTGGGGTTTTCACAATACTTCACCACATTGATGGACATATTAACAATTAGAAAAATTTAAAAAAATGTCATTATAGTGTAAAGCTTTGAACTGTGATTAAGACTAAACAGAGCAACATTTCAGAGGCCCAAGTGCTTAGTCAGTTGTCAACCTGGTGGTGATTTGAACAATATCTATTTTGCACTTCAGTGAGTTATCTTTGCTGACTCTGGATATTTATTGTAAATAGCTCCATATACCTGTCAGATTGTACATTATCTCCAGGCATGATGTTTGGTTTCCACTATCACTACTACTTGCAGTTGTCTGCTTAGTTGTGGATAAAGACCTTCCCATTTGGAGTTTACCAGTCAACTAACTTGGGTATTTTGTAGTCACTGTAGAATGCTTTGCAGCTGCAACACTGTGTGTCTTAAATCCTAGATGTACTTTAATCCTGTTGTTTCAAGACATCACATTTTCATGAGTTGTTTCTCAAATGGTAGTTGTGTTGGTTTACTTTTCATATTGACAGAATTTCTGAGATGGATGGAGGACAATGAGAGTTCCCTCAAGAAAGATAAGGGGCAGGCTCAGTGAAAGGTTTTATGGTATCTGTTATATATATATTTTTAAACAAGCTTTATGTCATAATGAGTCTAATGTCTTTCTGCTGGAGTCACACATTGTTTCTTTAAATGGTGTCTGTTTTCTGTCCTCCAAAACGGAGGTACATTTTCTTAAAGAGAGGGGAATAAGTGATTGTCATTACATCCATTACAATAAGATTCAAATACAGATAAATATTACCTATGCAGAATGTTTGGTGTGTAATTAATGTAAAGACAACTGGGGGATGGTGGTAATCTACCACTAGAAAGGCCAATGGATTTGGAAAGTCAGTAAGATGTCAATAGCAGGGCATCATTAAATCAAAGTTAGGATTTTCTTGCATGAGTTTGAAAGTATAAATATTGCGTGTTACAGAAGTTGGAGTGACATTTTGAAAGATTAAATAGTTAAACTCTAAACTTCAAAACAGCCCCGTCAGTGCTTGAATGGTCCAAATCCCCAGACTGTCTGTGAGGATGTGGTGGCTAACCCTCCTTCTCCTTGCAGTGTGTGGTAAACAGAATATATAAATATCATTTCTATTTTAATAGTGGGAAGTTCTGTGACAATGTGCATGCATTTATGTGTACTGTTGTAACTATTTAGCTTTAGTACAACAATTTGGAGAGGTGAAAGTTTACTTTAGAGAACATAGGGGAAATAAAAGGCTTTGTGTCTTACAGTATATAATAGGAAGGTGCTTCTGGTCTCACTGAATAGAAGACCAGTGTCATACGATTATAAATAGTAGAAGTAATCAGGTTGCAAACATTATTTCATTCTCCACATAGTATCGCTGCAGGTGTGTAGCCCGTCGTAATTAAATTACATTTACAGAGATGTGTTTTAACTATGCTCTAATCCCTAAATGCAAAAGTATAAACTAAAAGAAATGTTTATATTTAAAAATGTTCTACGGTTGTTAGTTGGTACCAACAGGATTACCATTGGCTGGTTTTAATACCATATCGGCATGAATGGAAGCCAACAGTATCTTGTAAGAAAAAAGTTAGAATATTGCTTTTGAAAATGATCTGTGTGTAAAGTGTGTGATGCGTTAAGATAAGCCTTTATTGACCCCCAGAGGGAAAATCCAGGAAAGAAATTGTAGATGGACTGCACTTATATAGCACTTTATTATCTTAACCGACCAGTCTCTTTACGATTTGCTTCTCATTCACCCATACACACACACACGCGCACACGCACAGATGGTGACGGTAGCCTTTCAATCAAGACTAAGTTCGGTTCATAAACTGAGGGTGTTATTCTATTGACCAGATATTCAGATTTCTGCACAAGAGCACTGATTTTGCTGCTCCCTTCCACTCAGAAACCATTGTGACCCTCCTCGAGGGAAAGAAAATAAACAGAGATAAGATGAGAAGACACAGCCCGGCAAGCCCAGCAAGAAATAACCAAATGATAGTGACCCTGCATGACAAGGGTAATGTGCCCAGAGGCAAAATAAATTAACAGCGATGCGCCTTCATGGTGATGTTATACCATAAATAATTAAACAACCCATTCTTAAGGGATAAAAGAAGCGTGAAGATGTATCAGGGCTTGTGCTGAGCCTCTCACTCAGCCAGCAGCCATATTCATCACAGCCTCCATAATGTTCTTAATAAGCATCACCCAGCATTTTCTCTAAATAATCAATGACGCTTAAAGGGAAATTCCACTGTCAGATATGTTTGAACTGTTACCATTAATTTGTTATGCCACCGCATTCCATGAGTTATAATGTGATGAAATGCTGCAAATTCCTATTTTCAAACCAAATATGTGTACTTCTCCTTCTGGCTGTGATTTCAGACTTTTACAGAATGCCTTCCGGCAACCCCAAACGAGTGTGGATAAACATCTATTTGTTTAAAGGTAAGGGACATTTGTCTAAACTAAACTGTGCAGCAAAGGCAGTGATCGATTTGGTGGGGAAACACACACACACACACACACACACACACACACACACACAAACACAGGCACTGGCTATTTAGAATCATTAGCATTTGTCACAACACTGTTTTGTTTAACAAGTCGGTTGTGGATTCACTGCAATGGATTAAATGTGGCTCTGAAGTTTCAAGTCTCTGTAAGCAGTTTATATACAGCACTGAATGGCAGTGAAAAAACACAATTAAACTATCTTCAGAGTATCCAAGGATCATTTCTGTCGTTCTGCAACACAGGGTTGCACAATAAATTACTGTTGTAGCCTGGTTATTTATACTTAATGCACAGGTATGAGAGTGTTATTGATCTTTTCATATAAATCTCAGGTATGAAGCACATTTCAAACTAACTAAACTAACCCACAATGTATAACTATATTTTTAAATAATTCCCACAAATACATTACAGCAATGATTAGAATCAAAAGATGTCAAAAAGGCCTACTTACTTGCAAAAGTTCGGTAGGCGTAAATGCTGAGCTGTGAAACAAATCCTCTGATCAAAGTCCTTCGTGTAAGTATCCTGTGTGTTTTTCCTTTCTTTTCACCGTTCATTTGACTCTTTTGCTGCTACAGGTCGAACCTGTATTTTTCATCTCAAAGAGCATATTTCTCTCGGTTGGTCAATGTCTAATCCTCTCCTAATTCTACACCAGTAATCCTGGATCTGAGCTGAGATGTGATCTCTAAAAGGTCTTCTGCCAAGGCTGCGAGGAAAAAAAGTACTTATTGTAAATGTAATTTCCTGAAAAGGTGGGAAAGCATATTTGTAAACAATATCAAATAAAGAAAAAAGGGGATCATGGGGGAATCAATTCACTACAGCTTTATGCTTTCTCCTCAACAAAGTTTGCTGGGTATAATATAATCAGACCTCTAGGGGTGGGCCAAAGACAGCAGCAAATCAGAAACTGGTCAAGCATAAAGTTTAGAAAACATTTTGACAGAAGCATATTTTCTAGGTTTGTTCCCGAATGCAAAGACAATAATTGAAAAAGCATAGGTCATCATAATGTAGATTCATGACATCAGTTCAGTCAATAGACCACTGTGTCAGAACTACAAATATATCCATTACACTGTAGTTGCAAAGCCAGTACCTGCAATATCTGCCCAGAATTATTTTGTTGCTGCTGTTTTCATTAATTAGGATGTAAATCCAAAAAATGCACTACAGGAATGCACTACTGTTGTTGTTTTGTCATGCTTTTCTTGTGCAACAAATGGGCTATAACTGCATTTGGTTGTGCAACCCTATGTTGCATAATAACACTAAATAATCCTTGAGTCCTTGTAGGGTTAATCAAATGAGAGACAATATGTTAACCTTGACCCAGGCTCCCAGTGTCTCCCTGCTTCCAGACTTTAAGTTGAGCTTATCGCCTCCTGGCTTCTGCTCCATACTTAACATGCTGACATGAGAGCAGTATTGATCAATTCAACTAACTCTCTGCAAGAAACAGAATAAGCATATATTTAAATGACTCTTTCTTCAAGTGCTCCTCGATCACATAAATGAAATTATAAACAAAGTGTATCATGACGAGGGCATAGTGAGAGGGCTTCTTGTAAGCTACTATGTCCTCTTTCAGTTATGCACCTCTTTGAAGCCCCCCCAGGCTTTTGAAGGCCGGGAGGGGGATCAAAGCACGTAACAGAATAATTTGTCCAGCGTACCTGTCAGTTTTTAAAAGATCTAAGCCATTTCATCTACAAACAAAACACAACAAAGGCAACACAGTGGAAAAAAAGCGATAATGAAAAAAAGTGACGTGCTTCTCACTCCAGCCTTTAAACGGATATTTCCGTCGCCACCAAACGTTGATGTCAGTGTTCTGCAATTCTGCAACGATGCATGGAGATTGATAGAGGTGGGTAATGACTTGAGAGTGCTTTCAAGCTGTTTTCCTCCTGTCATATAAAGTTACATGCATTTTCATTAATGTCTTTATGTGTTCCATAAGTAAACATATGGTCACAGCTGCCCATTTCGAAATTGATTATTATTAATTGTTTATGGATGCATTAGGCAAGTGGAGTGAATTGCAGGAAGTAGGCATTTAATATTGGTTGTCACATTTGGGTGCATGTAGACTTCATATCTGTTGTGCTTCAATAATTACTCATTAGCATCAATTCATCATTTAATTTCAGGCTGATTTCTTGCCTTCGTAGATTACATAAATGGCCTCAGAGCATGCTGCAATGCATGTCACTGATGCATTGTAGCAGTTCGGAGAAACGGACGGGAGTACAGACACAAGAGCAAATCAATATACTGCTGTGGACAGGGGCAGCAGAAAAACATACTTTAGCTACCTAAAAGAAAGGCTCCCTTAAAATAATAAATAATCCTGTATGTGTATACGCTTTATTCGTAATATTTTCACCGTTTAATCTTGATGTTTGACAGTCCTTTCCCGCAGGTAACTGAACATGAAAGATATCTGTGCTCTCTTCAAAGCCATAAGATCTGTTGAAAAAGACAGTATACGTTGTAGGAAAATATTCTAAATATAGCACACACTTATACTGATATTGATTTTCAGGTTGCTTGTTCTTTTAAGTGGCAAAATATTTTTTTTAGCAGTTTATCAGTTCACCAATGTTAATAATTTCAAATCATAAATTCAATTTGTAATATTTTTTCCGAAAAATATTACCTAAAATGTAGAAGACACGGGGGTTGTGGAGTAAACACAAAATTGTCATTATTGCTACACAAATAAGTGATGCCTCCGTGTGCTTAATTAAATAAAGCTACAAGTGTGTGTGAGCTGTGAGCCTGTTATTGAGAAACGCTGTGGAAAAACATTCACTTTGTGTTGCATTTGAGATTTTCTCAACTATGGCTCATAAAAATGTATCTGTACATCATGAAATACTGGAGTAGCAACTGATAATGTATTGGTTAGTTACAGCGTCTTTATGTGAGGGCCCTGATTCAATTATGTGTTTTTACTGTAAATCTGCATAGAGATTAAAGTTCCCCCAATAGAGCCATCACATTCTGCCTCCATCGGCTCTGAGCCTCCCCCAAAACAACCTCTAATAAGCTGAGGGGAGAATGCAATATAATTTGACTTTAAGTGTCATTTGATTATAAATATAATTTGGAATCACAGAATGAATTTACAATAGATCATACACTATCATAATTAGACAGTAAGTAGTGATATTGTGATAACAGTCACAGTGAATTGTGAACCGAGTGCTCGCTGCATTGTTGCTTACAATGTGTGTTTGGCAAGCTTAGAGTCGCAAGGGTCAAAAAACATGTTCCAATATGAAAGTCAAAAGATCATACCTTTTCATAGTGAAGTGATTTTATTTATTTATTTATTTTATTTTTTGGGAGGGGGGTATACAGAAAAATATACAAATAAGAAAAGAAAACATCCAATAATAACATGTGCATAACATTCATGCTTTCAAGTCAGTACTGCATTTAGATAGGAGGCAAAGCAGAACATCATTTTGTAAATGTATTTAGTTGCATTGGAGTGTCATTTTGGGTTATCAGATTATGTATTTATTCATGGCAGTATTTTCTAAAGTAGTTGTGTTCCAGTCTTAAGGAGTGGGCTGAAGCTCTGGTGAGTCAAACGTATGACTCAACAGCCTCCTGGGTCACAGGGCCACTGTGGCCAGACTATTCAGGCTATGACACCATCTCTTTATTTCATCATTATTGGTAACAATGACATCAGAAGGTCAATGGTCATCTAAACATAGAAGGGGGCCCCCTACCAACATGGAGTGTCCATGTACAGCATATTACTCCATCATCCTCACATCTTCAGCTCAAATGGCTCGTTATACCTAACCATATTGTTGTACTACCTGTAGCCCCCTTTGCACCTCATTTAATTATCTGCTAGTGTCTCATGTATTATTCAAGATTTGGTTAGCTCACCAGTAGCGCAACAGATAAGCTCATTCCGTTCCACTGCGAGTGCTAGTTCAACAGCGTGCTGCACGTGGAATAGTGACTAGCACACGTTAATAGAGCTCGGTGGCTGCTGTTGCAATGCATGTCCAAAGTTAGAAAAAACAAGTAGAAAATGAAAATAGACCCGCAGTGGATTAACTTCTATTATTGCTGCAGTGATGTACACGTGTACTCCAGGAATATGTGACATTACTGTTGGGTGTTACAGGCACAACACAGGACACAAAGGTGAAACAGGCTTGAAACCTTTAAACAGAGAGGGCAGTGAAACATTGCTTTTCAACATGGCGTTAAGTTACTCTTCAAACGACTTTCTTCTAATCTATCTGAACCAAAATGACATTTTGGACCACAGCATCTGTCGAATGAATAATTTGATTCAGGGAGTTACTGCGGGCCGTGTGATGTCTCTAGCCAATGGCTGGTAGGCTCCCGCCATGTGTGGCTGGGACTCGCCACGCTTCTGAGGAAGGAAAGGGACAATCTCCTGGGAGACTCATCACCGTGGAAGGGCTCTTCAGCCTGATTTCACTTTAAACAGCTTAATGTGGTGAAATCACAGCTCATCCGCCACCTCTAGCTTGCTCACCCTCAGAGGGAAGCGGAGGCAAAGCGGAGCGATGCAACGCTGAGGAGGAAGTGTTATGTTAGAGTGATAGAGCACCAATGCCTCTTGCCGCCTCCACTTCTCGGACTGCCACGGCCCCACCGTCCATCCCTGAACGCTTTAACACGTGATGTTGTCAGAAAGCACACCTCACCGGGTTTAGCGTTTTTTATTAACATATCTACTCTACGTTGTGGCCGCCATTACTGTGACAAGATCGGCACACAGAACTCTCTCCTTGGGTTAATAGTGGAATGTCTAGTTGTATTCCCTCTTCATCGAGGGGTGATACACCTCACTCTGGCTTTACCCTCGGGGGAGGGAGGTCAGGGGGATTTAGATCTCCACTTGGGAGACGAGAGGGATTGAACACAGTTACGTAATGTTAGCCTCTGCATTTACAAGCGAGTCGGTAGAGATGCGTTCACGGACCTCATCACTGGCGCGCGGCCCTTGTCATATCTATTTTGAGAAAAACTAGAATTGGAGATGCCATCCTCATATGATCAAAACATGTAGCTGAAGATCAACAAAATGCTTCTCTGTTAATTATGATGTTTGCACATCCATATTGAATCATTAGAAAGCTGGCTTCAATTACAAGAGTTCAACCTATGACTGAGGTATTATTTAATATTATGTAGGTGTTATTTCTAGCGTTGCTTATCAAATTTTCTTAAAACTGCATCGTACATTGTTGAGGCTATACTCAAGTATGAATAACTGACTAAGGATGCACTGATCCGATACAGAGCACCAGTATTGGAACTCGGTATTGGCAGAAACACAGAGTTGAGGTATAAAATCAATGTCTGGATAGATAAATGTTAAATTGTAGGGTTATTTGTTTTGTTTTATCAGTGTTTACAATAAAAATAATTGCATTGTTTTTGCCAGATATGAAAATAATTTGGTGACACAAGTCAGAAAATTAAATAAACATCCTGTTTCTGAAATGTGACAGCACTGTATACTATATAGCTTTTCTCAGGCTGTTGCATCTTGTTTTGGGAACCTAATCGCGTACTATCCCCACATGTTTGATAAAGAAATTCCCTCGGTGTGTATTGTAAAACAAATTATTTTCCTTTTTGGTGAATATGTCGACTACAACCACAGTTAATTTTGCCTTCTCCTGACTGTGGGATAAGTTTATAATGTACTATGGCAATACTCTTGTAATTGTTAAATGGGACTGATTGGTCAGACTATATCCATCCCCCCCCCATCCATTACATAGACAGCTTGTTCTGTTCAGGGTCTCAGAGGGCTGGATCATATCCCAGCACACACTGGGCAGGAGTTGGAGTAAACCTGGACAGGTCGCCGGTGTATCACAATAACAAAGCAGCAAATGGTCAGAATATGTGGATGCATCCCATCAGAGGCGTCACACAAGTCTCCAGACAGAAGCAACTTTAAAGCAATTGCATTGTTCTAGAGCCTACCTACACTTGCAAGCTGTTCCTCACATCTTTTGCCACACACACACACACACACACACACACAGACTTATTCAGAGCCAGCATGACAGCTTGGTCCTGTGATGCAGAAAGTGATAAGCTCATCTCCAAGTCTCTGTGGTACTGGGGAAAGAGAGAAAATGAGAAAAAGAGAGAGAATGAAAGAAGGAAATGAGACCAGTGGAGCCAGCAAATATAAGGGGGACAAGGGTAAGAGAAAAACAAAGAAATGAAATGAGAAAACAGCAATGAGAGCGCATCACATTTGGGCTTGCAGACTTGAGCCCAAACAAGAGGACAATGTAGATGAGTAAATGATCCTCATTTGGACTCCAGCATGTAATCACAGAGTAGCCATTTGCAGAGAAATACAATTCCAAGTCTGCTATTTAGAATAAGAAAAGGGAAACATTTGGTGCATAATATAAGACCCGTAGTCTAGGATCTAACTGCCGATGTGTCAGCAGAAGTATATGTATGATCATAAATAATCTTTAGCTAATGCCTCACCAAACAGTCTCAGCGCCCCGCTCCACACCCCATAGCTCTGTGGCACCGACCAATTTCCTAGACCATCGATTGGTGGTCAATTTCAGCCAGGGAGAGAGAGGCAACTCTTCTTCCCGATGGATTTTCACGTCACAACGATGACTGACTGCAAATAACCACTCGCCAATCATGTCCCACTTTCAGAGTGACCTTTCCCAAACATTCACACTTAGCACTCTAATGCAATAATGTGTTTAATAGTAGGTACATAGACAGCCTTTATTTGGCAATACATTTGAACTGTGTTTTTGGGTGAAAAGTGTGAATTGTAAATGGTAATTGTGTTTTGTTTACACTGCATTTAACTATCAGTCATCAGCTCAGCACATGGATGGCTGTGTGTGTGTATGTGTGTGTTCATTTGTGTGTGTGCGTGCTGTATTTGGACTATAGTTTCTATTCAGCGGCAAAGCTTTCGTCCTCTTTCCATTGAATATATGGCAGACACTACACCTGGGGCCAGATGTATGAACAAAGCAAACATTCAAAAAGCACGCACATGCCATTTCCAATACATAAACCTGCATTTTAAAACAAGAATGTCTGAGGTCTTTAGTCTGGGGTTGTAAAGTTGTTATGAGGCTGTAGCTTAATGAGCTGTCTTGCCACCATGTTTTTCTCTCTGCATTTTTTTGCTCTGCCGGAAACTAAACAAACTCAGTATACTTTCAGATGGCTGTATTTAAAAGATGACTTTTCAAAAATGTGTATATATATATATATATATAATTATTATTCATTGGACTTAATGTAGTGACATATTTCAGCCGCTTGGGGAGGCAATTTTGGAGCCATTCTCAAGAATGTCCATTTTAGTTACTTCGTCACTAACCCCACCTATTTCACGAGGACTAATGAATGTCAATCTGTGCTGTGATGGTTGCTATGTGCAAAGAGCTGATTAAGGGCATACCTACATACAGTATATGGCAAACTTTGGGAGAAGGATTGAGGCTTACAAACAATGGTTGAGATTCATAAATCAAAACAGTTCACACACAGCTTCATCATTTGGCTAAAAATAATGCATATATATATATATACAGTATTTCTGAACTCTGAATTCAAGTCATGAATCTAAGCAAAGATATATGCATCTGGCTCATGTTTTTAATGTAATTTTTTGAACTGTTTTGCAGCTTATTAAAGGCTAAATATAAAAATAAGCTTTTTTTAACTAAATGTGTTCCAGACATTTCACTGACACCTCACACTGAATATTTTCACAGACATGGATTTGTTCACTCAGACACACCTTTAAGCCCACACGGTTGCTGTTCTGCCACGAGGCGGCCTCAACCTGTCACTTCATTAGTTTCGTCTTTTCCTATCTAAGCGTACTCTCGTCTCTCAAATGACTCTATTCTCTTCCTCTATTTCCCTTTGCACAATACGTCTCTTACCTCGCCTTTCCCAAAAGATTTGACTGTAAAAAAGTAAGAGATGAAACTATTACACCTTTTTTCAATCCGCCGTTTCAGCTGACTTCGACAGTACATTTAGTTTGACGATGACAGACTCATCAGTATATATCTAGAACGCACAGCTTTACAGTCTGCATGATCGAATGTAGAGAGCCATTTGCTCTTTAACCTGCGCAGATGATTTAAGAGGGATGGTCACACTCTGGTTTCATTAAATACGCTTCACCTATTCCCTCGCTTCATTAAAGAATGAGAGAGGTGGGTTAAAGATAGCACTATGTTAATAGCTTGCTTGTGAGACAGGGAAAGATTGAGGTAGACACATAGAAAAGGGGAGGGGGGGGGGAGTGAGGAAGGTGGGTAATTGAGGCAGGATTCAGCAGTCATTAAGGTCAGTTAAGATGAGGTCTCACATTGCCACTGTGACACCTGGGTCATCGGTGCAGAGCTGTGAGCACCAGGGAGAAAGGACGCGTGTGTGTCGGTGTGGTTTTACATGTGGAGTAGTATGTACTGTATATGCAATGTATACAGACAAGTGACAAATTGAAGGAACGAGTGAATGGATGGTGGAGAAACATAAATATTGCAGATGCTTCCATACAGGACATGTGACGGGCCTCTAAAGGGGAATTCCATCAGAAATCAATCACTTTCCAACCTCGCCCCTCAGGATTTAAAACACATTTTCCCTTTATGTTTACCTTAATGAGACAGTTTGATGCCTCATTATCATTCCATCTTATGGGATGGCTCCACAAAACTGGAAACGGTTTTCCATTGACAAAAGCTGAAGATAGTACAGTACCTAGAGCTTTCTTGGCATAACTTTTGGTCGAGGTTCCAAGTGAGCTGAGACAACCCAGAAGGTACTTGGATTTACGGCAAGGCGTATTACAATACATTGAATAACAGACATATATGGTAAGGGCAAGGGCAGGCATCCTGAATACAAGTGGACCATCTGTCCAACAACAATAGTCACAATTCCAAAGACTGCAAAAGCACAGCAGCAGCAACATCTAAAAATAGAAATCACATCAGATAGAATACATAGCAACAGAGTATGACCATATGAATACGAAGACACAGAGCGAGTAAAGTGCATAGTGACCAAATATGTTGAATACATTAGCAATCATCATTACACTACTGTCATCATCAGCGGCATAGACAACATCACTATATAATCAGCTAAACTACACACGTTGTGCTTACTACCTTCTCCCCTGGCCAAAGTGGGATGGAGGAGTGCTTGTCCCTGTTACTCTTAACTGAAGGGTATCTCAACCTAAAGTCAGAAGGAAATCTGAAATTCTGAGTATAGGGGGTGGTCAAATATTTCAAAGATTTGATTGTTGTGACACTATCAAAACAATGTTCACATAACTTACATTGAAATATGTGGGATAAACATTATTCATTTTATGGTTGGGGAAACAACTAACAAAACAACAATGCAATGTTAAAATAAAGACAGACAAAATTGGTCTCAGAACTTGTTTCGAAAATGCCATAAAGTAAATCCTTCAAAACCCGTCAACTGCTTGTAAACTAATTGAAGAGTATTCTCTATAGGCGCCAACATTTTCTTGAACAAAATTACTTAAAATGTGGGGCGACTGTACCTTGGAGGGTGCGACAGGATGGAGATGGGCTGGATTCCCGTGTATGGTAAATGCACTGCGAAGCATTGGGCAACGGCTCTGCAGGTCTGTGCGGTTCTCTCAAGGTTAGCGGTGTTTCCTCATGGGCAGTGTAGTGCAGGGGAGGCCCCGGGTAATAGTGAAGAGCAGGAGGAATTGGGAGGTGGTTGTACGTGTGAGGATGTGTGATACTGGGACGAAGGCACCTTTACATCGAACATCAGTTGCATGAACATTTTATTTGTCTCTTGGTGTTCCTCCCTCTGTGCCTGCTACTGGTGCTCCTCAATCTCCATTTGTGCCTTCATCCAAGCATCAAGACTGTCTTTATCATGCTGAGGACGCAGCTGCTCTGCTTGCAGGAATTCCTCATATAGTTTATTTTGCATGTCCATAAAAGGCACACATCATGCTGCTCACATCAGTCTTTGCCTTCCTCTCCCTTCTGTTCTCTTGGGTTAGAGTCAAAGGTTCTCAGAGTCGTAGCAGGCTCAGAATGAAATCATGAGTTCAGTACTTGGTCTGTTTCATGAGGACTTTGCCCCTCCTCAAAGGGCCATACGCAGAGATGAGCTGCGTATCACACAACACAGGTCCAGAGAACATAAATCGGGTCCAGAGTTTTGTTGTGTCTGTTTGGGCGAGTGACATACTGATGAAAGTTCCTTAGCAATAACAATAGTTAAAACCCTATAAAATGTGCAACTCAGGAAATATAGTTTTCAAATTCTGGATTACCTTTAGTATGTTCCAAGGCTTCATCCTCATCTGGTTGATATGCGCTTTAGTATATCCACCAAATGCATATATATATAGTTCAGAATCAGCCCCAAAAACCTGTATCAGTCAAGCTCTAATCCAACCGCACCATGTGCACAAGATTTACTCTTCTTCTCATACAAATTTGACAGTTTTTCTAACCATCCCCTGTTTGTCTACTACTTTGCTTCACTGTGTGTGCACATTAATGTTGCTCTTCACTACATTTAAAGCAGCCTCTAAATACATTAACAAAATCCATATTCTTGCTACAAAGACTAGATATTGTGCTTAGTGGGAACCCAGACATTATACTCGCATCCTTCAACATTCTACACTATACCACAGACGTCCACAAAATATGAGCTGCAGCCACACAGTATAATCAGATATCATTTCAGCTTCATGATGTTAATCTGACACGTTTTTTTCACAGGTTACTGGTAATATATATAATATATTTAACCAAATAGTTGGTGAGTTTTGATGGAATCATTTTTACTCATTATATATATATATATATATATTACAGATTTGGTAGGGAGCTAAGAAAACGTTTTTCAGTGTGAGCTGTAAAGGATGCAGGAACATCCCTTCGCCTGGTGGCTTGTAAAAGCTGGACAATGGGAAATGCTTTAAAAATGCATCAGATGGATTGAAAAGCAGAGGACTGAAGGCTTCTACACTGCTCTCATTATCTATCCATTTACAGTGCACTGAAATTATTATAAAGAACACTGCTGAAATTCCTATTGGCATTTGCATCCTAAAAGGATACTGTGATTTGAGAGTGTGTGTCTGTGCGTGTGTGTGTGTGTGTGTGTGTGTATGTTTGTGTGCCAACCCATTTGCAAATAACACATTTAGTGTGTCTATACCTGCAACATTACGGGCAAGATAGTCCACACAGGGCAGCTAGTTCAAACAAACACAGGACTTTGTCCAGGAGACCGCTGTTCATGTCCCATGCAAAACTAAAAGCAAAGTTTTCCAGTTAAGTCAGTCATTAGTCGCGCAAGTCACTATTCATTACTCAGTCAAGTTAACGTCAAGCACGATCTTTTTCTAAACCTAACTACGTGGTGTTGTTGCCTAAACCTAACATCCTGTGGACACAGCAGTTTAGTTTGAACTTACAATATGTGTTTAACAAGCGTATATTGACACACCATCACTGACACATGCAAAACTGACGCTAGAGGGGGACATTCGATCTTGGTGCCACTAACCAAGCTGCATTATTTAACGCATTGCTGTGGGAATGTGTTTTCACTTTTTAACCTTTACGTGACAAATCAGAGTGGCAAGAGAAGGAAAGATTAGGAGAGAGAGGGATGACATGCAACTCAATCACTAACACATTGTATCGGTGGCGTCTGCAAAGCTATTGCCCAGATTTAAAAAACCAAGGATGTAGACTACCTGGAGTTGAACTAAACAAAATAAGAATTTGCTTTTCAAGCAAAATGCCAAATATTCTATTATTTTTACCTTTCAAATGTAAGGATTTGACAATTTCTTACAGGTTTATATATAATAGTAATAATAATAATACAATTTATTTGTATAGTGCTTTAAAAGGTACTCAAATGCACTTTACATGGTATATGCTTGTTATTTTGGCACAGGTGCATCAATGCAAAATTCCATCTCAACATCTTATTAAGAAAACAAGTTCAAATATGAAAACCTTACACAAAGACCTACTGCTGTTAATACAAATATATACTACTTCCTTAGTTTGTCAGTTGAACAGGGTAACCTTTGATGTGGTTTTGTTTGTCTTTGAAGGAAGCAGCTTGAATTATCAATGCTATTCAACACACCTGTCAGCACATTTCACTGAGACAACTCTTCTTTTAAAAACAAAATAGGTCAAAAAGTCATAATGAAAACTGCACACAGAGCAATCTTTGGATTATCCTGAGTAACCAGGATTGTTGTAATTATCTGACATCAAATACATTAGTCTGTTTAGTTGGTTGGATTGCCATGAAATTTGGTAAAGAATTACAGCAATCCTGAATCCTAATGACTTTGCCGATCTTCTGACTTTATCTAGCACCACTGGAAAAGTTTTAACTATATCCAATGTGACAAAGTGAAGGGTGAGAGATGAGAACAAGGTTCTCCTGTGACACTCCCCCCCCCCTCTCTCTCTTGATGCAGGTTCCCAGCGGTGAAGACGCACAGTGTGACATTATGACACACACATTTTTGTAACACGCAACTCCTCAAAACAAATGCCGGCATCAATAAAAGGAATTGATAATCTCGGAGGCATACAATTCCGGTGGATTGAACAATTATTAACCAGGTTGTGCCCGCCCACCATGGACTACTTTTGCGAATTTCTTTGTATATCAGTGGCAGTCATTTGAAGTCTTTGATGAAATATTAAGAGAAAAATGAATTGAGAAGGTGTCATCACTAAATGCCTGGGGAGAACACTGCAGTACCATCACATATTTTATTATTGTTCACACAAACGGAAACAACATTCACAATCCCAACTGACGAGAGTGACATGTTCTTCTTTTATTATTGAACCAATTACCTCATGCGTACCACTGAAAGATCCCTTCATGAATTTCAAATGGACTGCTGGCCTCCCTCTGCTACCTCCTACCAGGCCTGAATCCATGAATCAGGTGAGTAGAGTGCTTGAGCATGAGAGTCACTGAAGCGTTTAAAGTAAAATACAATAAAAAATTCCCACACGTATACTTTAATCTTCGACAAAAATTTGTCAGTATATATTAAACATTCACTAGCTGATTTTAGCACAATATGGATGTAGTGTAGCTTGGTTCCAGACCTCTGAATCACTCAACACATGTGCAAAATGTTGTCAAGTCTGAAATTGTTTTGCATATTTTATCTTTTATCACATTTCTAGCATCTCTATTCCACCTGGTATCTGTTTTTTTTGTAATTTCTATCTTGTTTATGTGCACACAATAGACATAAAAGAAGTGGACAGAAACCTACCAATATATCAAATTGTATTCATGTGCCTTCAAACATTGGAAATTACTGCCCTCTTAGTCTTAAGAAAGTATTTCATAAAAAAAATAAACAAACAAATACATAAATCAAAATCAATAGATACATTCTGGTCATTTTCTAAGGACTGGGACAAAAAACATTGATCTTTTCTTCCAGGTGATTTTTACTTTGCATGGAGCACTCTTAACACAAGGTGCGTTAGTAAGTTATGTGAAATTACTGTCATGTCACTTGGCAAAACTTTTTTCCCCGCCTGTTTCAGAGATGAAAAATGAAATTAAGGAACTTCAAAAAATAATCATGGCAAAACATTTTTTTTCCACTTCTCATTTAGGAAGCACAGGAGAGAAAAAAAATATTCAGATCACACTGAGAAAATGCATCACCAGAATGTTTTTTTTCTCACTTGCCTCTCCTTACCGGCCCTATCACCAGACAAGACCCCATCACAAAACAAGAACATTGATGTTGGACAACTTTCCATGATCCCAGATTACATTTAGTGACATTTTGTATCATCCAATGTTTTCTCGCTCTCTATGAAGTATTTGCATTGCAACTACAGTATGGTGAAGATTTAAGAGATTGTGGTAATGGAAAATAACATTGTTTACAATATTCAGACATGCTACAAGCCCATTACAACCTGTCCTCCACAATAACAATTAACTTTGTTACATATAGGGCACACTACCTGCTATAGTGGCTCCAAGCAGTGGCATTAAAAGTTAATTGTGAGCTGTGGAATTGTCCAATATGGACACAATTCCTACAGATACTGGGCTGCTGTGTTTGAAGAGAAATCCCCTTTGATCAATGAAGGTAGAAAGACAGCTGCCTAATGCACACTGTAGAGGTAGATAACTGTTCCCCCATGGAGCCTATTTTACTATTTGTCATTATTTGTCTGAATAAATACCTTTCCTGGTGATATTACCATTGAGCTTTCATTGCTTCCACATGGTTTATGGTTTAAGTTGAAATATTGTAAGAAGAGCTGCAATGGGCACCCTGGGTGTGCTGCGACCATGACATTCACAAGGAGTATAGAAATATATCCAAACAAGTTAGACGTTTTATTAGTTAAGTTATAATCATTTAAGGCAGCTTTTTATTAACAGCAGAGTCATAAAGAAAGATAAAAATAATGGTTCCCATGACAAACCATATGAATTAGTATTCAATGTTGTGCAGCTTGTAAAAAACAGCAATGCAGGAGGAAAAGCTTTTGATAGACTGTTCAGTGTATCAGAAAATGTGATTTGAAGTAGTTCTATTGCCAATTTAGCTCTCAACATGTACGCTGACCTCACAGCAGTTGAAAGGCTGAATCTGGGTTACACAAAAAGCAATATATAAGCAGACTTTTAGCCTGTTTCACACAGACCTTTACAATGTCACACTAAGGTGCTTAGAATTTATAGCATATGAAAAAACTTGCATGTGCCCTGCAAAAAACATTTTATACTGTATAGGGTTGCTTCCATTTGGACATATGCATGGCTGTCTGTACAGTAAATATCTGAGGGGGTTGTGTATTTTTCTCAAAAACCTTACACTCCTGTATATGAGCCATGAAAGTGAACATGATCATATCCTGCCATGCAATTAGTTAATCTAATCCAATATCTATTTATCTAATCTTATGAATTTATGCTTCTTCAAAAGTAGATTAGTACTTTTGAAAAAAGCATAAATTTGGAGGACAGATTACTGTATTCAGGTAAACAATAGAACAAGAGTTTCTTTCCAGCTTTAATGTGTCCTCTGGAGGTTCAACTTTATAAAAGACAGGTCAAATGTATTGATACAATGCTAAACATTTACTTTTTTTCAGCATGCGATGGCTTTGAGTGTGGACAGTATCAAATATTTGTGTGTATACATTTGGTGTGGTAATTTATTCCAACCTTCCATATTAGTAGGGTAATTATAATGTATTGCTCCCATATCAGTAGCATAGCTTTGCCCTTCTTTTGCAATAATCAGGTATTCACATTAATTATTTCCAAATATCCTGTTATTTACACACATTAGTCTAAAGGTTAAGCCCTGAAACACTTGTCCCATTCCCATTATCTTTTCGGTCTGGAATGGAGGGTGGCCGATAGGTCCACTAATCTTTTGTGTGGCCCACTGATGCATCAGGGTAAGAAAAGAAGACTGTGATTTATTAGGTACCCTGGGCTTTGTGTACATTACAAATACAGAAAGTGTCTTAACATGTGATTTCACATGAAAATATTCTTTAATGTACATTCTGCACACTTCCTAACACTGATTTATCCTTCAAATTTGAGTAGACATTTGGTGAAGGTACAATGCTTTAGCTTTTTAAAAACTAACAATATTACAAAACAAAGTATTTGTCATTTGAACTTCTAGTTAACACCTATTGTAAAGTTTTCTCAACAGTGTATGAATGATAATGATATTTAAATGTAAAGTTTTGAGGGACAAAAAAAAACAAAATAAAGTTGCAGGGACAATTTAGTTAAATGTTTGGCATAGAAGGAATATACAGTAAAACGATTTTCTTACTTCAACCCCAAGAATCGAGAAGCTGTGACTAAGGAATGGGAGTTGATTTGAACACAGTAATATTTGTGTAAGCCAAAGTCGATCTTTGACCTAAAGTGTTCTGGTACCAAGTACACTTAGGAATCTCCATATGCTCGATATGGCCAATCCATGACTAGCATAGAAGTCCAATAACAAAGCACCACTCAGGTTTGGATGAGGTTTGAGCATTGAAGTCCCCTAGGAGAACTACAGTATAAAGTCCCTAGGAGGGTTCCTTCCCAGGGTCCCAGAGACTAAGAAGACAGGATACTCTGGACTGCTGTTCGGTGCACAGGCTAAAACAACAGATGGGCTTGTGGGTATCCCCGCATCTGCCCGACACTGCAGACAAAAAGAGTTTGGCTCCTTACCCAGAGCTATGCGTAGAGGCGAGACCAACTCTACCTGGTTGATACCAACTGTCCAAGGCAAGCACGCTGAGGTACCTTCCTTTGCCTGCTGCCCTGCTGACAATGCAACTTAACCGCAGGTTTAATCTGCAGGTGGTAGGATCAAAATGTATAGCGTGAATGAATGTGCATTAGGAGTTGTGAGTACTACACTTCATCCCTTCAATGCAAATCAGGCGTTAAATCAAAGCTTTTTTTTTTCTGGCTAAATCAGTTGTTCTTGACAGCCAAAGGGCCCAGAGCTGGATAGAAGCCCTGGAACATGCAAGCATATTTGGTTATTTGGTTATAATATGTCAGAGTTGGTGAGTTGTTTTCATGGGGCTAAAAAATTCTGAGAAGCTTTCACTCCGCCTACTCCTGCTTCCAGCTATGAGCACTCTGACAGCCAAAACATGCTAAGTGCTCGGTGCTGTCGGTAGCATGTAAAATCATGTCTGCTTCATTTCAGACAATGTGAAAAGAGAACCAGGACTTAAATCCAGGCTTATGCATGTTATGCAGTCTAGAGGACAGTTAGCTGGCTATACATGTACTGTGTTATTTATGTTGACGGATGACGAGGCCAAGATGTATCACACACACACACAAACCACCCACCCACCAACACATACAAACACACACACACACACACAGGACTAAACCTGCTAAAGAGCGTAATGAAAAAAAGAAAGAGGACACATTGGGTGTGTTTGATACAACCATGCAGAAATTTATCAGTGAAATATTCTAAACTGTCACAGACCAATATGTTGACTACAAAATATACACAAGAGCAGAGTTATCCCAGAGCAATTCATTGAAAATTCAAGCACAGTATTTCTCCCTCATTTATCACCATAGAGTGTGTTTTACTTACATTTAAAAAAAATAATGGGACGCAAATCTTTACTACACACAAAGGCATGCATGCATATATAAAACAATGCAAGCCCATACACAAACACACACATAAATGAGCAACCAGGCCTGTGGCTTGGTGGAGCACTAATGAGCTTTGCTGTCAGCTCGTAGCCTTCTACCAGACAAAAAGATGATTTCTGTCACATACACAGTCATTGAATTTTGCATCCAGACCTTTAACTGACCCTTTAGAATGCAGCAGTGAGTCATGTTATGGAAATCAGGGTGTACACACTGACTATAACACTATATGCTACTCTTCAATGTAACCTCTCTGAATTTCCATCTGTATTATTTGTCTGACACATTTTGCTCATTCAGCAGGCAGAGAGCAGGAAATAGAGGAGACTGTGCTGTGGGAGACTCAAGGTAAACATCTGGAAGTGAACATCCTCTATCAGACTCTGTCCTAATACCGTACACTTTAGTGCTTTAGCAGGGCTCAAGAGTGCGAGCGTTTAAACTTTGCATTTGTGACTAAGATGGATGTGTGCTCATTTTTAAATCTAATCAGGAGCATGTGTGCAAATAAGCTAACGTTTGGGTTTGTTCACACTTGCCACTTTATGCAGATGTGGCGACCAGTAGCTCCCATGATGCTGGTCACTGCAAAAAAAAAAACACAAAAGAGAAATTATAGTTGTTGGATGTTACTTCAGTATTGAGTACGAGAATTGCAAGGAGAGACCATGACCAGTTTATCACAGTTTATAAAAATGCAGCGCAGTGACAATACAGACATTTCCTACACAAGATCTAAATAATTTCTGCCTCTGCCGGGGGGAGTCGACTTAGCTGGTTGGATCCTTTCCCGCTGATGGGGCCTCACCTGGAGCATTTCCTCCATTAGTGTCGTGACCCGCTATAATATGTCGGCTTGAAAAGGCCGGGGGTGACAGTGGCTCCCACCTTAGGCCGTGAGCGTTACAGCACTCCTCACCACGTCGTGGGGCCGCGGACTTAATGCTCCCTTTCTCACTGCGGGGTTGGACCGGGCTCGTGGCGTACTGTCCTCAGTGCAAGGGGGCTGTCGCGATGCCGACAGAAAAGTGGAGACCAAATTGTGCACACGAAAAAAAGACAAACTGCTCATATTTCATGTGAACATGAACTGATGATAAACGTATACGTTTCAAACACAGATTGTCCTGCTCATGTCAAAGTGAAGAAGTTAACTTTTCCGTAAATACCCAAACATTCCACATGCTATTTTATCATTAAGTTCTATGATTTGTATCTGGAAGTTTTAGTGTGGGTACAAACAGAATATGCACACACACACACACACACACACACACACACAAAGACGTTAGCACTTACGCAAGTGGTTGCATGCAGCAGTGACACATCCAACACATGCTCTCCCACTCAAACATTCATTCCATTATCACTCAAACGCAACCTCACACACAAATACACAGTTTATGTGTGACACGCACAAACACAGTTTCAGACAAAGTTTATTTATCGTTGCCATTTCCTCTGTCTCGCCATTACTCTCTGCCCCTTTTCATGTGTTCTGCGTCTGTCTCCCTGTTACCTTTTTCTTGTGCGATACCGATGCGCTGTCATTTGTCTTTATATTGTTTTCTATCTGCCTGGTCTCTTGCTGTAATGTTTTTTTGTCATGGCCAAAAGGTCTAAACAAACAGAGACAAATGGTTTTAAGTTTAAACCAGGCAAACAGCACATACAGATAGAATGTCAATCATCACGAAACCAAATTTGCAACATGCTTTTATAGCTATACTGACTGATTATGGCTAGATAATAATTTTGTATCAAGGTAATGGTGTAACAAAGTTCCCATCAAGATCGTTCACAGTTCTGTGTATTGAGTCTCAATATTGTCCGTTAGAAATGTAATTTACATATTCCTTATTTGTTCTCCCAACTACATTTCGTCAGGAAACGTAACTGCTGCCTGGTTGATTTTCTCTGGCAATATTTTTTGTTGTGCTACATTTATGAACCGCATGCTAGTGTTAGTTAAGTGTGCAAAGTCCACACTAAACAATACGGCAAAACTAGTTAGTTTCATTCTAAAGCAATGCCGATGTTTGGTTGCACCACGGAGACATAACACAATAACATTTGTGTCTAATGTCTTGTTTAATCAAGGCAGCCGGGCACGTTTGCAGCATGTGCTACCACTCTCTAACCACATTTCTTGTTTGTCTTTACACTGTCGACTGTTGATGAAAAGTGAAAAAGAAAAAACTAAAAAAAACTATCTGACAAACATTAAACTATTACCTATTATTTTGAGGACTTTGATAAACACTGGCAAATGTACATTTGAGTTATAATTTGATAGTTGATAGTTTGTCTATATCGCCCACATCCGCCTCATATATTTCTCTATGTTCTTTTAACAGCTATGAAGACAATACATTTTGGGAAGAAATAGCAACTATTTCGATATTTGTTCGGCACCTAGGAATCATTCGAAATATTTGTTAGTGTGTTTGATACCAGATGCCATTGGATACTGTAGTCTGTCTTTATTTTAAGTATAATGTAATAACTGAATATGCCAACCCACTATTTTGTAACTCAATTGCCTGGTAGTCACTTGATTTCTTTGAAATATGTCATCCACGACCAGCAGTGGCTGATTTCTAAAAGTACACCCAACAAAACGTCCATTTACTCCTAAAAAGGCAAAAGAGCAGCAGAGTTAAAACTTGTTAAAACTAAAGCTGTTCATTTCTAAAGGAAAAAAAACTGCTATATTTTATATGCAGCAGATAATAGGTACAGTTGAAGGAAAAACATTTCAAGGTAAGGATTAGATCTGAAAGTGACACTTTTCGGACAGCTTGGTCAAGCTGTGACCTCCAAAGAAAAGCTAAATCCCTGAGTCAGTGCTGCAGGGCTGACATTTTATGATATATGGGTATTCAATTGGAAACAGAACACAAGTGCCTTTGGCGAACTCCATGACCTAAAAGCGGTAGAATTATATCTTTAATTACAGTGACTTTTTTGTGAGTCATTGGTAAACAATCATAAAAAAGAGGCAATTTAATGTTCACCTTCCTTTCAAATCAAATCAAAATTAATTAGCTCATGCAGAGTAATATAGCACACACAAATGTCATGTTATTTATAGTACCAAAGTTCTATCATTGCCAAATTAATAACGTGACTGAAACAAAAGCATACCTAAGCTATTCCCCCCTCTTTTCCATTTCTTTCATTCTTTTCACTTTAATCTGAAAGTTACAGTCGAGGACAATGACAATATACATGGAGCTTGTAAAACGGTGTATGCTGTTGGCCTTAGAAGCATGCAAACACAATTCTAAACCAGGACCCATTAGTTTGATGGGTGACAAGTAACCCAGGAACTTCTTAAGTTACTTTAGAAATAAAACTTTACCCTATTTAATCTGAACTACTTGTCAACCAAGACATTCTCTATTTTAGTCCCTCTATGCTTCACAACAAGCCAGCTCTTTTCCTGAAAGGCTCGCAGTAACCTGACAGATGTGTTAACGGAGCATCAGGTTACTGCAATTGAACATGATGCACACTTTGGTCACAGAGGCTGGCTGAGGGAGAGTAACTGAAAAACACAACCCTAGACAAATGTGTTGTAAAGGCTGTATAACCTACAAAGAAAACCTACAGAAATATGTAAGAACTTTATAAAGCATTGTAATTCTTATAGGATAACAGACAGATCACTTTTACAAGTCCCTTTCCGCTCAATGCTCAGTCATGAGCGAGACCTGCATCATTATTTCACTATAATATACAAGACATGATGAAATGGGTAGCTCGAATTAAGTAATCTGATTGGTTCATAGCCGTGAAATAATAACCACATACCATGGCTATGACGGAAAATGCATGTGTCGTCGTGGGGGGGGGGGGGGGTCATTGCTCCACCAACACGAGGGGTTATGGCTATAGGTGGCAGCACAAGTGTGAAACCTCTCTCCAGAAAATCAATCAAGGATCAGAGAAAGTGGAGCAACATCCTCACTAAAAAGGCAAGCCTAGTGGCCCACAACCAGTTATCACAGCCATCCTACTGCCGCTGGACAGTTTCTCAGTGGTTGCACAATAAATGGAAACATAAAATTAATGTGCCAAACAATTACATTTATAGCCCAGGCGGGCCTACTGAATTTATTGATTACAACATGTATAATTGGAACGAGTCTATAACTTCCGTATAGCTTACTTCAGGCCACGGTTGAGATTTCATCACAGCTAACGAGTATTGTTCGGCGCATTTCAATGTGATATAATCACAACGTACCATGGCCAGTAGTGAGCTACTGCTTAAATATATTGCATGCAAACATGCTTTACCTACATCTTGTCAAATGATTGAATAGAGACTTGACATTGAACAATATCAACATAAATATTACCCAGCAATCATCATCGTATATCTGTATATGACAAAAAAAGAAAAATATGAAAATGAATAATTTAATTAGATCATTTTGTCTATAGTTGGAATCCTCATATTTAAAATCTGGAACTATCCGATCAAAGAAGATTAAACTATATTATGATTCCAACTTCCAAAAACCACGACCACTTTGGGTAATTGCCAGTTTTTGATATTTTATTGATATCAAAAATGTATTGATCTTTGATACCAGGATCTACTCTCATGGCATACTTCAAGGTACTCCAGATTCAAGATTAGGAGCATTCTGATTGCCTGATTTACATAACTGCCAGACAACTGATATTAAAGAGATAACTAAACTTTGGTTGAGGCACTATAGAAACAACGCCTATTAGATGACCAATCTATACCTTCTCACTGTGTTATAATAACCAATCCAAACAGAATATAAATTACCAACATCTCTCTAGTTCATCCTACAATGAAACATTGCTGCCACTTTTGTGTAAAAACCTTTTTTCAAGCTTGAATGCCATTCTATTGTAAAAATAATGAAAATCCTTGTTGACAACGATTGCAGTATGGATTCAAAAGATAATGCATGCATTAATGTTTCGGACTTAGTGTCCAAGCATCGACTCCTACTGATGAAAAATTGGATTTTAAAGTTTCTTTACGTGCTGTAACATCTCAGCAAGAAGTAAGACAATAAATGGGCTATGCAAATAAAACAGATTTTCAATTGATATCCAACCATCAAAATAAAACATGTTCTTGTCCTGTTGAAATAACTTACAGTTCCTTAGTATACATTGTTGCTCCCAGGATCAAAATGATGCTGCATTATGTTTTGTCACAACTAAGACTCAACCAAATGCCTTGTGTGATAACATCTCTTTAGCCATAAATACTGTGTATGGTTTTGCAGCGTCCACAGCATACGTATCAGTGAGGCAAACAAGGGAGCAATTAAAGTCAACTGTGGCTAAATATCTTTTTTATTTGATAAATATAGCAGGGCCATAATAGCTTAGCTTATTCATTGCAATGGTTAAATCCAACTGTAGGCTACTGACAAAATTATTGTTACCAGCATTAAAATACCTAAAAAACCACTTAACTACTTAAAAACACATTTCATTCTATGAAAGATTGAACTACAGTGAAAAGAAACTGAGAAAAAGTGTGACAATTACTTCACTTAATTTAGTTCACACTATAAATGGATTTGTAATGTAATAATTTAAGTTAATTTGATGATATTTAATTAATCATTGGATTATTTTGTTGTAATTGTAGTGGCAGTAAGAGTGCAATCAATATTTCATCCAAGAGCAACAGTAATCCTGTTGCATAATGCACAACAGCATATTCATTGCATCGTATTCTTACAGTTGAAACACTACAGTTTTTGCCCCAACGGTTTAGAAATTCTGTTTCAACTTGGGGACAACAGAACAAGCTGTGAGCACATTGACTTTTTAAGATGCTAAGTTTTCTGAGGTTTTCACTTGCAAAAAACAACGCTCTAAAAGACATGAAAGTGAACTAAACCTCTAAAGTTGCGGCCCGGACAGCTAAACGATGGGCTGAAATGCGCTTAAAAGCTTTTTCAATCTCTTTAAAGCTTTTTTAAGCCGTTAGTGGGTTCGTCACCATGAGTGACCTCTTTTTAATATTGTAATTAGGGTTCAAACCCAGAAGGGTGGTGCTCTACCAAAAAGCCAATGAAGGCTACTGTGATGGATTTGCATAATGTGAGAAACAGTTAATATATAGATCTAAAAATTGATTTTTTGGGAATTCAATTCTATCAACACCAAATATATTACAGTCTTGCAGGACAGAGATACACAATTCAATAACAAATGGGCAGAAATCTGTCCAAAAAAATGGCCGCCATCAATCAAACAAATTTGCCAAGGGTAGTGCTTTGCAAGAAATAGTCCATAACTCATGTTGCCTTTGAGCAATCTTGACTAAACTCATTGGAGACATCCTGCATAAGTCCTGAACGTACGTTTGTTCGAAGCTTGAAACCCGCTCATTGCTGCTTGTGGCCTTAATTGTAGCAGCTTAGCTGCTTCTTTCTGTTGACTAAAGAAATGGCTTGATCCAGAGAGTTTCTTGCGGCTATGTTTTTATACATACGTAATTTAAAACAATGGGAATGTAAAATGTAGTTCTCACCATTCAGTAACTTGGACCAAGTGGATCAAAAATAAAGAAACATATGCTCTAAAAACCAATGCTATTTCACATCACAAACTGGTATTTTCCGTGAAAAAATAAAACATACTTGAGACCAGCAAACATGGTTTAAAGTAAAAATAAAAAATCACTCATCAAGACACAATTTTTAGATCTATATATTAACTGTTTCTCACATTATGCAAATCCATCACAGTAGCCTTCATTGGCTTTTTGGTAGAGCACCACCCTTCTGGGTTTGAACCCTAATTACAATATTAAAAAGAGGTCACTCATGGTGACGAACCCACTAACGGCTTAAAAAAGCTTTAAAGAGATTGAAAAAGCTTTTAAGCGCATTTCAGCCCATCGTTTAGCTGTCCGGGCCGCAACTTTAGAGGTTTAGTTCACTGTCATGTCTTTTAGAGCGTTGTTTTTTTGCAAGTGAAAACCTCAGAAAACTTAGCATCTAACTCCACACAGCAGAAACACTTTTTTGGAGTAAATATTTATCACTGCCATTAACCTTGAAGGCAAGATTATTGCTGTTTACAACATTCAGGTCATGGCTGTGTGTCATGTTATGCATAAATGTTGTAGAAAAGCAAAGATATATAAAAGATATTCATTTACATGTATAGTATGTAATAAATGCTTAACACACACACACACTTAACACACACTTTGGTGTGAACAGTATAGGTTGGAGTTGTTTTTCTAACTTGAAAAAGGCAAAAAGGACAACCTAAAAGCTGATAAAGGGTGAAAAGTCAGGGGTGTGAAAAAAAATATGCTTTCAATCCGAAGACAAGGTTTGAAAGTGAAAAAATGTTTAGTAAGTGAAAATGTTTTTGAAATTTCAGATCTTTCATTCACGTGTCATCCATTCATTCAAACCTTTCACTCACTCAAATATCTTTGTTCATCAACTTCTCACTAATGTCTGTCTTTTGCAGTGTTTTTAGTTTGGAAAAACTCCCCATTTACAACTTTTGCACTTTGACCACCTCCTCATCAAAGCCTCAATGTGCAGAATTTTTATGTGATTTGAAATTACTCTGCTGGCATGAGTTTCTGCTGGTAGAAAAATGAAAGTCCACGTGAAAATTGGTGCGGTCTATGAGTTACTTTCAGCCTATTTATCTCTGTGTCCCCAGGTCGAATACATGGGTGGAGAATAGTGGGGGTTAGGCTTTGTTCAACCAGCATTAGCGTTCTTTCACTGAGATCGTTGTATTAGTACAGCAGGGGTCTTGACACAGAGGGCCACAGCAAAAAAATAAATAAAAATAATAATAAACATAATAATTAAACAATACAGGGTTGTCTGGCAAAAAAGTGTAACCTGGCTTCACTTTTGCTACAACACAATGCAACATCATCAATTATGCGCAAATACACATTCTTGGTAGAATACGCCACAATTGTACATCATTAAATTATACACTTAGAATCAGAATCTGCTTTAATGGTGTCACAGCTCTGCCACTACTATCCTGTTTTGTTCATCTCTCACTCACCTAATCAGTTTATTCAGTGCACCTGCCAGTCACAGCCACCTCGTCAGCTCATTACTCTCACCTGCTCACTCTGCTGCACCCACTATTTAAACCCCAGTCACACACGCACTCACTGCCAGATCATTGTCATGTCTACCTGCCCGTTTGGTTGGTCCTGTTTCCAGGTTCGCCGTCTGCCTGCCTCATTCTGCTGGATTTTCCCCCTCGCCTGTAGATTCCCTCTTGTGTTCCTGTTCTGATTTATTTTTCCATTAAATACCTGCTTCACTCAACTTCTGGTCTTGGTCTGCATTTGAGTCCTCCACCACACCCCGTGACAAATGGCCAAGAAATTAAATATACATTGTAGGAATTGAACTCGTTTTTTCTATTTCTCTCAATTTACAACCACAGAAATGGACAATTAAAACAAGGACAACAATGCTGAACAAAGGTAAACATAAAGATATGTGAATTAGGAATCGGTTCCTGTTGAGAACCAGTTCCGAGTTGTCAGAATCCTTTGAATCGCATGCCTCCATGACTATTGATTGGCCTTACAGATGCTTTCTGTACTGAGGTAATGCCATACCCATGCTGTATCATGTATCATTTTACCTGATGCTATGTGAACAACAAATACACAAACTCATCAGGGGGAGAGCTAGTTAATGTTAGCGTTTATTGGCCAGTGGGCAGCACAGTCCTGCTTGTCTAAATAATGGAGCTAACAGTTAATGAAGTTTGCATTGAGTTACATTATGATGCATTCAAGCTCTATACGGTAAAAAAGGCAATTGCATGCAGGTATGTAAATTAAATCTTGTAACATTTAGTTTTTGGCAAGAAACGAATAAATACAGTTGTTTGAACATGTTTTCACAGAAATATAAAATAAATTTAAGAGAGAATTATGACCTGTTTAACTTCCTAGCAGCTTATAAAATATATTTAAAACTACTAATGCAAAATAACTTTTCAATCGAAGTAAATATCTCAATAAAAATGCAATCATTTACTTCTAATAATTTGAATTCTCCATTTGTATCCCTATAACCACTATACATGAGAATAAAAATATTAATCAAAATGTGTCACAATGATGTACTGCCTTGCCGGCAGTACGGGGCTGCAAACCCATGCTTGTTGCAGCTTTCGGAGGCTTCCACTTAGCACTTTTGCCCCAAGCCTTGCATGGGTTACACTCCATAAGGATGGGCTCTGGCTGGGATCGTCCCCATGACACGACTCAGGAAGGACTCAGCCAGACATTTCTTAGCATATCGCTGCAACACAGGTTATTTATTAAGGACAAAAGCGGATGTTGTTCATCAGAATGTCGGCCTGCAGAAATAATCTGTTCTTGTGTGTGGTTGTTTTGGAGTACAGTGCTATGTAGTGGTTGAAGTAGAAGGGTCCACAGCGATGTTACATGCCTGTTTTCTGACTCTGGAGGAATATAAATCCTGAATGGAAGGCAGAATGGCACCAATAATATTTTCTGCAGTCCTGGCTGTGTATTGTAGTCTGCTTCTGTTCTATTTGGTGGCTGATCCAACCACACAGTGATGGACGTGCAGAGAACAGACAGGATTATTGCAATACAGATCTGGATCAGCAACTCCTTGGGAACCTTGAACTTCCTGAACTTGACAGGAAGTGCATCCTCTGATGGGCCCTTTTCCTTATGGTGTCCATGTTGATATTTTGGGAGATGGTGGATCACAGAAACCCGAAAGATTCCACAGCAGAACGGAGATGGGGGACAGTGTTGGGGGTTTCTCCAGAAGTCCACCGTCATATCTACAGTGTTTAGAGCATTCAGCTCCAGGTTATTATGACCACAACAGAGGGTCAGCTACCTTCTGTTTTATGCAGACTCGTCACCGTCCTGGATGAGGCTGATGCACGTTGTGTCGTGTTTAACATGTGGGTCTCCTGAGGTGCAGCCATTGGTGTAGAGGAAGAGGAGCAATGAGGAGTACACATCCCTGAGGGTTGCAGTGCTGGGTGCTTGATGTGATTTTACCCAGCCTCACCTGCTACATTTGTCAGGAAGTTTGTGTTCAATTGACTGGACGGGGCTGGTAAAGTGAGTTGGGTGTAAAGGATGTCTGAGTCAAGGTCTTGTAGGATGTACTGAATTCCCACGTTGTCTGCATCAACCACTGACCTGCAGGTCCTGTGATGTTCTCCAGGTGGGTCAACAGTCTCTCAAAAGATTTCATGATCACGACGGGCCTGTAGGCATTTAATCCTGTGATAAAGGGTTTCTTGAGGACCAGAATGATAGTGATAGATAAGGGACAGCTGGTCAGAACAGAATTTTAGACAGGAGGGAGACATGCTGCCTGGGCCTAGTGCCCTACTTATTATCATTTTTTGAAAGAGTTGACACACATCCTCTTCACAGATTTTGAGTACAGGTAGGGGTCAGTGGGGAGGAGTGAGGGGGTAAAAGGGGTTACAGGTGGTTGTTTGATGTCGGAGCAGGTGAGATTTAAATGTGGACCTATCAAACCTCCAGTAAAAAAAGAATCAGGTCGTCGGCCAGTTGATGGGTCTCCACAGTTTTAGGGGATAGTTTCCTGTTGTTAGTGAGGTCCTGCAGGTCTTTCCACACTGATGCAAGGTCGTTGGCTGAATGTTTTTCAGCTTCTTCTCAAAGTATCTCCTCTTTGCTACCTTGATCTCTTCTGTCGGTGTGCTTCTGGCACTCACTACTGTAGGTCTCCTCCTTTATTGTTGATGTATGTGCATGATGTATGTCCTCACAACAGATGTACAGTGTCACATTGTCAGGGAGTTCATCCAGGTCTTAAATAACAGCCTCAAAAAACCCTCAATCAGTGCAGTCAAAGCAGGCCTGTAACTCTAGCATTGCCTCGTTGGTCCATGGGCTTCGATTGAAGTTTTTGCCTGTAGGTCCAGAGAAGATGATTCAGACAGTGATCAGAAAGTCCCAAAGCTACACAGGCAATAGGCGTCTCTCAATGTTGTATAGTATTTGGTCCAGTGTGTCATTACACCTGGTGGGACACTTAATATGTTGTCTGTGTTTTGGAAGTTAAAGTTCCCAAGCACAATTAGTAGGGATTCTGAGCTTTTTTCCTCCACGTTAGTTATATGGTCACCCAGGTGTTGTAACACCTCACCAACACAGGCTTAAGGTGGGATATAAATATGAGAGTATACAGTTAATGGAAGTTTTCAAGTTAGAACTGAATGATTTACAATGATTTGAACAATGTGACATCTGTACACCAACCATTGTTTATGTAAAAGCAGATTCCGCCTGGTTTTCCCAGATAACTCCATTACACAGTCCGCTCGGAGGAGTTGGAAGCCCAATAGATGGAGTGAGCTATCCTGGATGTGTTACCAAGGCAGGTTTCAGTGAAGCACAGTGCAGTGGATCTGCAAAAGTCTGAGTTTGCTTTGTTAAGAAAGCTGTTCTTTCGGGAGCGCTGCTCCTCCAACTAAACGTTCTGGTTGGGTGAAAAGTGCTAAAAAAAAGTTTAAGTTAATTGCCGAAGGTTTAAAAGTTCCCCCAGTTGAATGTAACCGGAGAAAGAGAGCAGATTTTAGGCTAATAAACAGAAGAAGTGGCTTTAAATTCTAACTGACAACAGGTCAGTTAGAAATAAAAGCATACAATATGTCTGTAGCCTGGTGTGTTCTTTGAGCACAGACATGTTATCACTGAGTCTTGTCTAGTTTATGCACTAAAATCAATCCATGAAAAATACATACTACCTCATCTATATGATATGAGCAATAAGCACATACTGTAGGTTAAGGTTTATCGTTTAAAAATTAAATAAACTTTCAGAGAATAAGAAGATGGTTTTATAAACTTGTGCATCCATGAAAACTGCTGGCCTTCTCTCTCAAGGATCTCATCAGCACTTCATTTCCATCCATTAAGTGTTTTATTTTGGCAACCAAAAATCTTGCCTCTTTGAGTGGCCTGTTCAAAACATCACGCATTGGACACAATTTCCTCCAAATGTGCATTTACTGTCTGTAGGAAAAGGAAGCTTTGAGCCACTTCATCTGGCTGAAATGCACAGAAAATACAACACATCATACTTTGGGTCTTTCTCCATTTTGTGCCTCCTTGTCTCTTTGCTCCACTCTCCTCCAGAAATCAATCTAAGTGCTCCACATTGAGGTACATCCCAATTCATAAAATACATTGAGGATGAAGGAGGCTTGACAGAGGAGCTATAACACAGGAAACATCGGTGCATCTTCGGTGCAGCATTTTGTATTCATAAGTTGTAGTCATTTATGGCATACCCATTCTTAAGACTCGCCGACCAACGTTTCGCAAAACGACGTATTTTTGTAATCAGTTACATTGATACCCAAATTCAAACATTTGTAGTGTGCTTCCCTCAATAAAATATATAAAGACTGTGTGTGTGTGTGTGTGTGTGTGTGTTAAACATAAGACATCTGTTCTTGTCACATTATGTAACGTTCTAAATTTAATTAAAAGTAATATATATAAGTTGTCGTTAAAACTGTTATGCTCATCTGACAGAGATCATAAAATACATGCATCTTATGTTCTCACAATTTTGTGAGTTCTGTGACAATCACTTCTCCCACATCCCTTGAGTCAACTGAGCAGCTCCTGTGGGCATAGAGGGCAAGTGACGAGTGAGTAGAGGGAGGACAGCACAGCTGAAACAGTACAAGGTTACAAGTTTGTTACCGTCATTGTACAACAGGGTTTCACAACGAAATGCAGGTTGTATTCCCATTTTGCGACACAAGAAAAACACAAACTATATTATGGAGGGTAGAGGATTAGTTAAGGAGTCTCAGAGCCAGAGGAAATAAGCTGTTTTTAAGTCTGGTGGTATGGCAGCTGACACTTCTCAATCTCTTTTCAGACGGCAGCAGGGTGAACAGGTTGTGGCTGGGGTGTGTATTGTCTTTTTAATAATCCTTTCAGCACTTCGCAGGCTCCTCTTCTCACCAATATCCAATACCGCTGTAGTATCGTATGTCACAGCCCGGCTCAGAGACTGGAACAAAATAGGGAGACAAAGAGCTGGCGGCCAAAAGTAGGGGTTTATTTGTCTCGCCACAAACACAATGTTAACAGCATTTTCACAAAAAAACCAGTAACAACTGAGGTGAGCCCATCAACAAAGGTCTTCCTTCCAGCCCCCGCACCTGCCAACTGGAAAGGGTATTTAAGGATGAGCCACCCCGGCACAGGTGAGACTCATCCTGCTGACGATCCTCCACTCAGCACCTGTAACAGATTAGACACAACCCGGCACCTAGTGTATAATAGGAGGAGGGTCGTCACCCCCCCCCCCCCCCCCCCCCCATAAAAACAGGGTTCCCATCAGGAATCTCAGCACAGGAAACACCGATATTTGGCACCCTACAAAGCCTAATTGTTTAACATGAAGTTGACCAAAGTAACCAAACAAATTAGACAAACCCGAGCCTTGAATTTCCTCTGGAACCTCAGAGATGGTACTGAACCACCAAGGGCATGAAGCCAGATACCCCTTGCTCTGACACCCCACTGCAAGCAAGTAACAATCTGTAACACTCTTCCCATCATCAGTGGTTAAAACCTTCTCCATCTGCTGGCTCAGAGAGGTATCAGCTCTCTGCTCCGCCACCAGGTCACTCCCAGAAACAGACAGGAGGTAGTCTGGAACAGCCACAAAGGATACCTCCCCCTCCTCTGCGCCCTCTCTCTCAGGCTCCAACTCTGCATCGTACTCAGCCTGTGTCTCCACATAACGTTCATCAGGGAAACACTGCACACTCTCAGGTGTCACTGCAACAGAGGGAGAAAATGTTACCACCGGTGGTGGTGGACTACCAGCCCACACGCGACTACCAGCCAGGTCGTTCCCGAGAATGATGTGCAGGCCTCTAATTGGCAATGCAGGACGCACGCCCATAGCAACCTCACCCTGAACCAAACCACAGTTAAGCTCTAATGTATGCACTGGTAACTTTCAATCAACTGATCAAATAATTGACTGATAGTTTCAGCTCTAGTTGTATTGTTTCAGACCGAGGCAGAATATTCACGTCTTCCTTTAACTTGTTTCATTCAACACGCAGAGGCAGTCCTCACCATAACCACAACATAAAGGAGCAATTTTGTTAATGGAATAAACATATTTCTGCCCATCTTAATACACAATGTGTAATAAGATAAATACTAATAATGCTTAAATCATTAAAATGCCTGTATTTTTGGTAGATTATGTGCACCCTCTGAATATCTATGCCATACAATTATTGAACAATAATAGTAATAATAAAAACAACACCAATTCATATTTATAAATGAGTATAATAATACTATATAAATTACAGTTTAATTATAGAGCACTTATCAAGCAAGAGGCAGACAATCGCATGACATAAGCAGCAGAAGGTAGCAAACAATACATTTTGCACAACAAATGTTCATGCAAAGAAAAACAAATGTTTATGCAAATGTGGAAAGTGTGAGGATGTGTGCAACATGGGGCAGATATGGAGCTCACAGCCTGTACACAATCAAGACATAATTCTTTCCACCTTGTCGTTCCCATAGAAACAACATGGTCAGGGGTCTTTAAGTGGAATGGCAGCACTCCACATACCCTCATTAAAATGGTAAGACATATATTTTAAACGTCCTGGTGGAATAAGCTTTGCTCTGCAAGAGAACTCAATGAAATGAAAGCTTTTATGGATGCACATAAATAAATCGTACAACATCAGAGCTTTCTTTTGACCCACACTTTTCAGTTTAAAGTCCCAGGAGAGTGGTCTTGTTCAGGAGTTTACTGAGGCTACATTGCAGAAGTAATCAAATATTTTTAAACACAACCACATTTCAGCAGTAACACGGAATGGACTTTACCTTTAATTAAGCCCTTTGAAGGATACTTTGATCACCCTCCACTCATGCAGTCACCCAACAATGAGAATCAAAGGCTTCGATCTGGAATCTGAATCTTTAACAAGCTTGCATTCATTTGCAAGCTCTCAAAAGGCCTTAAAAGCATTCTTCCACCATCCTTCAGTGGTTCTCAACTGGTCTGGGTGCGGGACCCACCATCACCCCTTAATGACAAGCCGCGACCCAAATCGAGGAACATTTTCAACTTCTCAAATGTATTTAATGAAAAGATGGTGCAGTTTGAACCTGAGCTGAAAATGTCCTCTGCAGTGGTAGCAGTAGGGAGCTCTCTTGTGCAGAGAAATTGTTCCTGTAAGTCCCCGTCCCACACATGTTTCACGTAAACAAGTAAAACTGCTGTTTGTTGTCTGTAGATTTGTCCATTTGTAATAAAAGATGACCACTTGCCTAAATTCGAGCTGTGGTCTGTTGTTTGATGTCATCCGACATGTCTTCAATTCGCCTACTTATAGTGTCATTTGACAGAGGTATAGTTTTCAGTTTATCCGCTGCCGATTGATCCAATACCTTCTCACCATGCCCATGGTAAGGTCCTCTGCAATGGTGTGGGGCTTCTTTAACTTAGCAATACGATGTGCCACCTGGTAAGATGCACGAAGAAGTAAGACACTTGTGTGATGTCCTCAGGTCTTGAAGTCGTCTTCGAAAGTACTCAACAGGTTTATCTTTGAGAGAAGGTGTTTTGTTTCCAAATGCCACTTCAGTTTTGACGGCTTTATGCTTTCTTGTGCCAGAACCTCGCTCCACAAAACACACTGAGGTTTTTGCCCTCTTTTGTCCTCAATGTAAGGAAATCCATATCTCATGTAGTTGGTTTCGTACTTGCGTTTCGCCATGCTCAATTAGCACATGAAAACAAACTTTGCAGGTATTCTTCTATGCTGGGAAATGGCAGGTGTCTATTAGCATTACAAGGCATTAAGGCCAATACTGTTACGGAGTGTGAATAGATGGCACTCCGCTGCATATAAAATCCCCTTCAAAATAAAAGCACAGGATTTTTTAATCTTTTTTTTTCAGGCAGAGGCCCACTGAAAATGGGTCAGGTCTCGGACCCACCAGTTGAGAATCAAGGATGTAATGGATACCTACAGCAATTGAGTGAACAATCATAATAGATCCTAGAAGAGTATTTTGGTGTATGGGATGTTAAGGATTGAGCTAATCAATTGCAATATTTATTTATACTTTCAACAATTAAATTGTATGACTAAAAGCTTAAGCTAAAGTGGTGTGTATAGATCACAGCTGCACAATATCACAGTGCAGTTCAGTACAGTTGTACAACTAATATTTACAAACTTTGTCCTGACTCAAAATAATGATATATGCTGTTATCTTCAATACTGTATAGATCTATTCTCACCAAGCCATACTGTGTGGTTGAAGGGCAGATTCAAAGAATATATTATTAAAACTTAAGGCTTGCCAAGGACTCCAACAGTTGTCATTCAAATTGAAACAATAGTTTGCATATGATATAAAGGAGCTGCAGACATTGTTTTTCTGTTTTGACCTCAAGTGGCAAATCCTCCTTTGCATTTATTCTAATGCTGTTGTAAATCGTTGCTGTCAGATCGATTGGGCAATCTCAATCTGACTACAATGGTGGAAACCAATGAGCCTATAGCACATTTATAATTTACCAAAACAAACAGAGCTTTTCTGATGTGGAATGTGGATTATAGTGATTTGATTTTCTTTGTTTAGCCATTTAAAGTAGTTCAATATCAATTTATTTCATTTGTTTTACTGCATATGTTTTCAGTTCTACCTAAATGATGAGTTTAGGGGCCTCAGGCAAAACATTAGCAACATTGTCACTGTCGGGGTGAATATGTTTTCTGTCCAACTTGTCCTTTACCCACTTTTCCTCAAGCCACAAGGACCGCTTCGCTGCAATACCCTTGCTTCCTTCTGTTTTACTCTGCTCGGGCAAGTAAGGAGACATTTGGTTGTTGCTCTTAGCTTTTTCTGGGTATGTTGGATAAAGTCCCTCAGTCTCTGTTTCTTTTTAAGTTGCTACCAACTGAAACTGTTCTCCAACGAACACTTGCATATCAAATGTAACACATCAGCACCACCTCAGCAGCAGCTCATCTTCTCCGTCAGTGTCTATGTTGGATCAATTCAATCACAAAACCGTTGTGCATGCATAAACGGTCAACACCCAATAATCAATCAATGTAGCTAAATGCGTGAAAGGAAAATAGATTTGGTTCTCAGTTATGCATGAAGCACAACATGAAAAAGGCAATGTTTAATGCCTTTAAACATTGACCAATCAACAGTCATAAATACAAAGATACCCAATTTAGAATGATATTAAATAGAGAAAAGCAGCAAATTCTCACATTTAAATATTACCAAATAGTTGCATATGAACAAAAGTCTTTGGCGAAAATGCAGTTGTTTCAAAGTTTTGTATGAATTTGTTTAAATTTGACGTCCAGTAACATATTCTTTGTCGTCATCCATGCTAGTTTTTCCTTTTCGATTTAGGCATGTGTGGAGTTGATAAAGACTCACAGCTCTGTCCGGTGGGACACTGGAGGGCAGGAGAGGGCAGAGGTGCTTCCCTGCTTGCCCTCTGTCTCTCATTCCTCCCCCTACTTAGATCAATAACAAGCTCCTTAGCTACAGGTGCTATCCGGGGAGACAGACTTGGAGCTTTCCTTTCTCCGCACTCAGCTCATTGTCTGTTGCTAACGGTGGCAGAGCACTGCATTCAAGCCTGACCGATGCACACAGCCTCCAAAATCTCTCACTCTTGCTCTTACACATATACATTAAAAAGAGTCATAAAACACAGTGAAAATGTCACGCGACATCTCAAACATTAAAGATAATGTAAAAATGTTGGGTTTGGTTCATAACTGAAGCTTTGTTAAGCCTCTTCATATCAGTATGATAAATGGTGTTATGCAGCTAGATGTATATTGCATATTTGTGATTTTCAATAATTCAGGCATTATTATCAAGCATTTTTATATTATTCATTATTTCATACCAAAATCGAATATATTTCATTAGCATTTGTATTCATGAGGTACGGCCTATATACTCAGTTTACATAATGGAAATCTAATTTGCAGATACTGCTCCGAGTGAGCCCTCTGTCAGATACAGTATTCAAACTGTCAGAATGGTCCATTTAACACTAGCAAATTCATACACACAGAATGTCTAAGGTTTTTTTTTTGACAGACACCACTGCAAATTGTACAGTACATGCACCAATAAATTAATTAATTTTTAAAAATAATTTTACTTCCTAATTGTAGCTGATTCAATTAAAAAAAGAAAATGAATCTAATACATCATTGTAATCTTACAATATGATCAGTCCTAAACATTTACAGGTGCTTTCATTTGCTTTCCTTTATCATTATTTTGTAGCATACATTGCCTCTGTGACCTTTTTAATTCAGGTTTCTATCTTGTTCAGTAGTACAGGACTATACACTTGACCTTCATCTAACATCATGTGTACTAACCCGACTAGACTTCTGCCCACATGCTGGCCCTGGACATCATGAGTGCCTGCTGTGTCTCCTTGCTACGCTTAAACTACTCAGTCCCACCAACAATTGATAGCCTTTTACAGCATTCACGACTTTCTTATCGTGCATACTTAAAAGGTTACACTGCCCATTTACCTCCTATCACTAGTTTAGTTTCTTCTTCTTCAGCTGGACCATCCGCAGAAAACTGTTATTGGGACTTGCTTCTTGAAATAACTGCAATGAGACAGCTTTTATTCACTTGCCACACCTGCACCAGACACACTTATACACATTGTCATTCATTTCAAGTTGATTACTGGAACTGTGGGTTTACCCTATCACGTTCATCGTCTTACATATGTGCACTGATAACACAAGAAAGCTGTGTTGCCTCGGCTTTGTTTACCTAGATTCCATTGGGGTTTTGTTTTTAGGATATCAGGAAACATAAGTAGTTGTTTTGCCTTCTGGTTGGGCAGGGGAGATGCTTTGAGGCCTTCACCAAGGCCAATTGTAGCTGCAGGTTGTAATCTGTAAATGTTTCATGATAATGGTACAATGGAGGACAACAGAGGTTCCTAAAAAACTACTAATATTATTGAAGCCAATGACCCATATGATTGTTTTTCCAAGCAGTGATTGAGGGTAATGGAGGCGTTCCCTGCAAATTACATATTGATATTCAACAGTAATTAGGAAACAAAAAAAAACCTCTCCTTACTACAAAGAAGACATTCATGAGCTACCACAGATTGGATAGAAATTACCTCTGTGCACAAATCAGACCGGGTTGCATTGCACATTATTAACACCTTAAAATCACTAATTATGTCCTATAGAAATGCCAAGAGGAAAGATGTAGAGAGACGCAGTGTTTCCCATCAGTTACCTAGGCAGGTAATTACAGGCAAAGTGTAAAAATACTCTGTTGCAAGTAAAAGTCCTGCATTCAAATGGACCAAAAGTATTAGCATCAAAATATACTTAAAAGTACCAAAAGTAAAAGTGTACTCATTATGCAGAATGGTCAATTTCAAAATATATATTTACGATAGGCCTATATCATTGAATTATAATATTGATGCATTAATGTGTTCATTACTTTCATGTTGCAGCTGTTAAAGGTGGAGCTAATTGTAACTACTTTATATACTTTCTAGATAATTAGGATACATACTACATTATGATACTTAATGGTTTATTATTTGATTCATATTTTTTATAAAGAATCTGAATTGGCAGAGCAGTCTAACCAGTAAATAATATTGTCAAAAAAGGTAGTGAAGTTAACAGTACAATATGCCCATGTGAGATGTAGTGGACTAGAAGTATGAAGTTACATAAAATGGAAATGTTCAAGTACCTCAAAATTGTACTTCCATGCCACCAGTTCTAGTTTACATGAGCATAATGGATAGAGCTAGCCTCAAAATGCACCAGATTGATGCATTTGACTTCATTTTCTTCCAGGGGAGCATATCCACCCACCAAAGTCCTGTCCTGTCGGAAACACTGTGAGAGGGAATTGAAGAGGGAGGGTGGAGGTGGCTGACTTTCATTACCTCCAATGAATTGTAAAATTGTCATGTATATTTTTTTGTGTTTTCACAATTTCAGGAATTATGAAGTCAAAACATTCTCAAACGTGTTCAAATGAAATAGGGCATGGATGTATTCAAAACAAATAAATAGTTAATGCACAATATAAAATATGAAAAAGACATGTACCTTTGAAGCTATTTTGAAACAAACAGTACAATACAATATATGAAAGTCTTACATCCCGTGGACTACCCTTCTTACGGAGCCAGGATGACAACGTACATACGATGTCCTGCTGATTCAATATCAAGCAAAAACTTTCCCCACAATAACTACCTTGTTATCTACATCATTTATGAATATTCTTAAGAGTTGTTCTCCCATGGCAATGACATGTTCTCATAAGGAAATGCACAGAACAGTAGTAGAAGTAAACATAATGTTGTTGCAGATGGCTTTGTTGTGTTTTGTAATTAGTCCCTTAATATGAGGTGGATCTTACTCACCTCAAAGGTCCACTGCTTAAGCTCAAACCTTTTCGTCAAAGTTCAAGTATGGTTTAAAAGCTTATATGTCATTTTCAGAAGATAGCTTATTTATTAAAGGTTGCAGATTAATATGAATTCATGAAAAGGTGTGATTCTATTCATGGCATTCTGAGTAACATTCAAAAGGACAGATGCTGACAAGTTAGGCTGCTGAAGATATACCAGTGGGTCAGTTGCCCGAGCATCCCACACAATCGCTGTCCATGCTCAGCACTCTGAATGGAAAGGTCCTCGGGGGGGTAATGAAAAGGACCATGTGTTATTATTGACATGAATTCTCAGGCGTTTAAGGGAAGCTTGGAGGAAGGCCCTTTCCAACATGTCAACTCATGCACAAAGTGAGGTCTATATTGTCTTCCGAATTTGATGTGGAAGATTTTGACAGGCCTGCACACAGCACTGACCTTAACCCTATCCAACACCTCTGGGATGAACTGGAACGACTGTGAGACACACTTTATCACCCAACATCAGTGCCTGACCTCACTAATGTCACTGTTGTTAAATGGAAGCAAAATGCCTGCAGCCAGGTTACAAAACCTTGTTGAAAGCCATCCCCGAAAAAGTGGAGGCTGTTAAAAGATGTTCAGCCATCCACAAAGGGGTGTAATGTGTCCACACATTTTTGTCCATAAAGTGTACATGGCACGCCACTTCCCAAATGTCATCCTAGTTCAGGGCTGTCATCATAAGATAAGAACATAAGACTGTTTCTGTGACGTGGACAGCATTGAGATATAAGTGCTGATTCAGCTGACATGTTGGTACTACAAGAAAGCTAGCAGTATCAGGATCTAAGAGTTTCTGTCTTCTTGTAAGTGAAGCAGCTCCGGAGGAAGAAAATACATACTGATCCAGTTTTATCAACTTTTATAATATATTTTACTAACTCCATCTCTTTGCGGTCATCTGATACAGGGAAGGAAATTGAGTAATGTCTTCCCTCACGTCAAACACAGCGGTTAACGATGCAAATCACTCTGTGAGATGACAATCTAGGCCTCCCTAAAAAGAGGTTTCACTTCCACTGTGCTTTGCATCAGGGGCAACTTATAACAACTTTGTTTAATGGCTGAAGAATAAAGATGGACAGCAACATTAAACTTTAACCAACCTGCTATTCAATATCACCAGCATGAAAAAGATGATCCTTCACACCTTCGTTGCAAGAGTTGAGACTGCTACCTGTCACAGGTCTATTTTTAGAAGGTGACTCTGAAACAAGGACAGGGTTTAAGGAGGAGAATTTGGACAGCAATATCCTTTATGGACCAGTTGGCATTAGTGTTCCCTCCTATGTGCAGGGATGTCTCAATAAAAACTATTTTTTTGTAGCGATTTAATTATTAAATATAAGACCAACTTAAAAGCACAGTATATATTTCAGTCATGGTAACATACTGTAGCATGGCACCTTGCCCAATCTCTACATTCCCCGAAGGAAACCTACCATAGGTTTTTACCTTCATGTGTTGTGGCCAAAATGTAACACAAATGTATCTATTATAATGATGTCATGTGAAGAAAATAAAGAAATTACAACTGATTATAGCTCAAATGCTTGCATGCATGTAGAGCAGCAGCATTATTTAATTCTGCCGTGAGTGAAGGACAATTGTGAAACTTCAAACTGGATTTAAAAAAACTCTGGATTTCAAATCTAATATAACTCATGCGACATCTATTTTTGCATGGGCAAAATAGCATCTATGAAGCCTACATGTATTGTCAACTGATTAAAAGCACTTCTCTGGTTTCTGTAAAGCAGGAGACAGAATGCTACACTTTGTTTCCGGTAATATACCATATTCAGGAAATAAAGATATAAAAAAGATAACATGATATCCTGTAATACGGTAGTAAACACAAGTAAAGTACGCCAATGTATCTGTTAGATTGACTATAAACAAGCTTCAAACATATTCAATCTTGGGAAAGCGGCTGCTGAGCTGCTTCCAGTGGGAATTGAAACCTAAAGGAAAATGAAGGAGCTGCTTCCAGTGGAGATGTGGGGTAAACTGCATCTTAGATATTACAGCATGGGAGTATTTTACAAAGTAACAATGTGTGTGTGTTTGTACCGTGTGCCTGTTTTATTTGCAAGTTGCTTTTACTCTATTTCAAAAAGGAAGAACATATATATATATTACAGGTGAAACATCCATGTTTGAAGCCTCAAATTGGTCCTCACTCACGATCCCCCACACCCCACTAATGACAACTTTACAGCTTCCATGATCTAATCCTTACTCCATTATTATATCCTCTACAAAATATTAGGACTTACTGCTCTTCCCATGAATAGATTGTCTGGATCAGTTGCGAAAGCAAGTCTTCATCTCAGCAGATTCAACCACTAATTTCATTCATGAAAGGGAGGAGACGGGATTTAGATGGATCTTTGAGCTTTGAGCCTCATGAGACCTGTGTTATGCAAAACAGGCTCAGAACAATATGAGAAAGGTGGTATACTGGTGGAATTGATTTGTAATGATTATAGGTTAATGACTTGTGTGCAGAGCTCACTGTGTTAGCTGCCCAAGTTTCCCAAATGAAGTTCCCACCTTTCGCATTGCTGTTTTTTTGTTCTCAGACAACATCAAGCTACTTTTAAGGAGAGATTCTGGAAATAAAGAGGCAACTGTAGTGCTGTCTACACTCTCTCTCCATCCCCGAAAGACTCTCTTCACAGGGAAGATGTAGTGTGGTAGTTTAAACGATTCAAACAGATCAAACCTACTCCTGAGCTGTGGATGCTGCTGTACAGGCAGACCTGTTATGCTCTCCTTCAGCACTTTCACAGCTCAGCATGAATTCACTCTACTAAAAAGGCTTATGACAAACTTCCAACACTTCCAAAGGTGCTCATCAAAGGCTTCTCCAAGCTAGGTGAGAGGAATAGTCACCTACTAAAAAACTGGCTTCTGTGCTAAGCCAGCAAGGTATATTGTAGGCCTATTGCTAAAGCACACAGTCTTTAAGCCAGTATAATAGGATTTAAGAGTTACACACAGAATCGTGGAGCAGAAACCCAGATACCTGTGACTGCAGCTTTGACAAGGTGATGAATATTTCTTTCTCTTTTGAGCTGCATGTATCTACTCTTTTGTGTCGAGGCTTAGGCCATTCATGGGTTTATAAATGGATGTATACAATTCTTAAGAAAAATATCCTCATGAAGTTCAGTGTATTAAGATAAGCTGAGTCCTTAAAACTGCAAAAAAGTATTAACAAAATCAAAAACAATTACCGATGAAGGTAAAATGCACAAAATACCAGTCAACCATATTTAGTCCGAATGATATTCAGCCTGAGACTTATGATAGAAGAGCACAAACATTTTCACATGTAGAAACAGTAATACAAATTAAAAAAATATAAGAAAATTAAGAAAGTTACATTCAATGCTGTAAAAGCCCCACGAGGACATAACTGAGGACTATTTGCACCTATTCATTTTGAAAGAGCGATCAGCTGACCAATGGTGCAACTTACATTCCTCAATGACTCAGAAAGTCAGGGACAGACTGTTGCGTTTATCGAGCTGGCCCCCACTTTGCCAAAAGTACTTTTACCATGAAATCATTATCAAATCTGTTGCAGATTAATTTTCTGTTCATCAACTAATCCTTTAACTGACTAATTTGTTGCAGCTCAAGATGCAAACGTTATCCCAGAAAGGGATCTGTTAATGACATAATACCATGGATTATAGCTAGGGCTGCAACTAACAAATTGTTATTATTATGACTTATCTGGTCATTTTTCATCAATTACTTAATTAAATATTCAATTACTCGTCTGGTCCATGAAACGTTGCCCGAGGCGACATCTTTATACACTTGTTTTGTCTTAGCAAGACAAATTAAAGCAACAAAGCTTTACATTTGAGGGACCTTTTTAGGTATTTAGATACATTTTTGATTTGAAATTGTCTGCTGATTTTTTAACTTTTCTTAATGAATCCACCAAATACTGTAATTACCACTGAGAACTCCTTTTTACTTTTAGTTGAAGGACTTGACTTTAACTTATCCATGATGTCATGCGTTACTGCACACAAAGTTGCATGTTAGCATTGTGTTTCCCTTCTCCCTGCCATTCCAGCTTATGAATCTATCTGTCAACGTTCACATCAAAGCAACCCTGATGGGCTTCATGACCTATCCTCATAACAACAGGAGATGTTGGCTTATTAAAAAATAATACGACCTGTTTTATGAGGCAGAAAATGTCTGGAGAAACATCTGTGAAACAAGTCGTGTATTAAATATGTAAGAGCTACATTCAAAATTCCTTTTTGCATGGGATGGCAGAGCTATAAAGAGAATCCAGAGTGCGGGCCCCCAAGCTCATTCAAGTCCTGCCATTCTTCCTATCTGACAGTCAAAGATGAATGATCTTACTCTCTTTGCCTCCCATCCATCATTTCCTCAACTCTGTAAGGATAAAACAGCCAAAATGTTCCCATCACTGCCAGAAATTAACGAATCTATTCAAAGAAATAAGTGTTTGTGATCGTTTTAGAAAATCAAGAGAAAAAAAACAAAGCATTAGAAGTATTTTTTGTACTCTGCTCTTCCTGAAAGCATTTGCGCAGGCTAAAGAGTTCATTAATGCTGTTTTTGTTCTGAAGTGGAGACCTCTGGAGACAGAGAAATGAAGGAAGGATGGGGGTGTGGGCTGCAGTACAGCAGGAAAAGGAGCACAATACCAGGAGATTGATTAATTAAAGAGGCTGGATTTCAAAGGCTTCTTTATAACTTTTAAAGTAATGTTGCTTTATCCCTGAGAACTACATTGAACTGTTATTTTCTATTTATCCCCACACAACTGATTTTCCAACCTAACTGTTCAATCATCATCATTATTTATACAGCATATAGATCTGTAGAGGACTTATTATTTTGTGTTTTTTTGACAAGATGCATTATTGATCAGGCAACTGGTAGGCCACTTTAATTGCAGCTACTGTACATAACATACTAGCCGCATCATCAATTTACCTTTTTTAACATTTCAAGCAATAAAAAAAAAGTCCCTGACATATTTGATAGAGTATTGTGATGTTTTGAACCGATCACTCTATTTCTTGTTACACCAGTCTTCTTTATCAGGAAAAGCATTGGCTCAGTTTACACAGATATAATTCAAACATGATCTGCACAAAAAGGTTGGAGGTCTGCAGTGGTAGAACATTCAGCAAAATGTACAACATGCAAACATGAGACATCAAGTATTGGTCTCTGTTGAGTACAAACAATCACACACAAATGAAGAATGTAACCAAGCACGTTATGCGGCATATGATTTCCAATTTGACTCCAATAGGAAATCAAAGGGGCCCCACTACTAACATTTAGCTTGCTGCTCTGAGAGGCAGAACCCAAATATCGAATCACAACACTGTAAAAAATGGCTGTGAAATCCACAGTAATTTACTGTGTTGGTGAGCAGTAACATACTGTATACTATTTTCCAGTAAAATACTGTGTATTCAACTAAAGATTACAGTAGTCAAAGCTTTACTGTGAAATCACAGTAATACATCGTTATGTTTGTTGAAGCCATGGTATACTCGTTAAGGACAGGAACAATATGTTATCCTTGCTACTGTTCAACAATTAAGAATACATTGTTAAAATTGTATCGTTTGCTGTCTCCCGGCAGTTATTGTTGAAGCTTAAAAATGTGTCAATTTGAAAATACAGTGACATTTTATTTTAACATCAGAATACTGGTAATATGTAAATGACCAGCATGACATTAAGATACTGTTACTGTAACTTTAAAATACAAAATTCAATTATATATTTTACATTCAAAACAATACTTTGATATTACTGTGATTTATTTTACAGTTCAAACACTGTCAACAAAATTACACTACTGGGAGATTACTGTTCTTTATATTACAGTTATAACACTACTGTAACCAAACATACAGTAAATACGTTAATTACTTTGTATAATTCCACAATCAAAACACTGCTACTGTATTAAAAAATGCAATGCATGGTAACAATTACTGTGACCTTTGTTTACTGTAAGTTACTGTACCTGGCTGCCAGTTAGTTACTGTGAATTTCACGGTACGTTTCTTACAGTGTATGCTCAGGTTTTATTTTTCATAGATTAGAGACAAAATGTGTGTATGTGAAAACTATACTAACCTTTGCATGGAGGAAGATGGATGCAATGGCTCATACTGTGTTGCCTACTTTCCATAAAATATGTGAACAAAATAAATAGACGGAGTTATCAACAGCCATTTACATCATTGTTTTGCTATTCTGCTGAAATAATATATCTCACTTCATACAACAAAATGAACTCTTATGTGGGTGGAAAGTTGTTTTTGCAAATACCCCTTAGTGTACTGAAGACTTGGCAAACATTTCAGACCAACATGCATGTGCTGAAATAGATTAAATCATGCAAAACAAGTTACTATTAACAGTCTCTTTCTCTTTCCAAGTCTAATCTTGGATGGATGTATAAAACTGAGAATGCATTTATATGTATATGACTATGTATTCATTAAGAGCTTAAGGTCTTAAACACAGAGATTAACTGGAATTTTAGGGCCTGTGGATTTTAACCACTGTCATCTCTGGCCTTTGGTCTGCTGCCTTTGAGCCTTGAATGAAATGTCTCAGTGACTGCTGGCGAGATGAAAGGCTCCATTTTGAAGTGGTTAGTGCTGGTGCGCTCGACCGGCTGCCTTATATTCCTCCTCCTGTCAGAAACACTTGGCTAGACACGTGTGAAAACCCCACTGCCACCCGGAGCCTGTTATCACATGAAAAGGCTGCTCTCTGACCATAGGACATTTCAGAGCATGTTATTGTGCATCGCATTGTGTACAATTTACTTTGAGGCTCAAAGGGACTGAAAGTAAACAGGGACGAAATGCATTGATGGAACGTCGAACAGTGATGAAATCCTGTTTGAAATAGATACAGCAGTGTTGCCCAAACATACAGACACCCCCCCTACAGCGGTGGAGGACATGTGGATGTGGGGGAAACATTCATTTATATGCGTGGCCATGGAAGGGGTGCACCTTGGGCTGCCATGATGAAGAAAATGCTTCACTTTAGATGCCATTTTATTAATTTTAGTCCTCTTTTAGCTTTCCATTTCGTCAGTTTAAAAACCTAAACGTCTCATTCCCACCAACTGCCTGTCGTTGAGATAAAAAGCCATTACTTTCACATCTGGGACCAAGAACAATAGCATCAAAATAAGATTACATGGGGAGGGCTCTCTCTCTACCAAACAGATTCTACTTAGCCCTCTGCAGCAAGCTGTAACCACAATTGGCAGACATCAAATGGAAAATGCAGCCTAAACAAATTAGTTGTAACCAGTTTGAAGAAAAAGCCATAATGTAAAATTACCAGATAATAGTTTAGAAATACATAAATAAATTCAATACAAAATAAGAACACACAGTAAGGATGTCAAAGATTAGCATGTTTTTCCTTTTTTTGAATTTGCGGATATTAACAAATACTACTTGCATCAACATAGAGTATCAGATAGACTTTTATATTGAACAATTATTTGGAGGAGTTTTTCCTGTTCCGATGTGAGGGTCCCGGGACAGAGGAGGTCGCATGTGTACAGATTGTAAAGCCCTCGGGCAAATTTGTGATTTTGGGCTTTAAAAAATAAATTGTATTTAATTTTTTTACTATGTTTTCCAATACACTATTCTTTCTTTTGGTAAAATAAACTATTTCGGTGCCGACATTACTGCCATTACTGCTACGCTGCTGCCAATAATATATTGTGGATAGCCCACTGTACAACTACTGTTAGTACTGTTGAGAGAGAATAAAATGTATGATCGACAATGTTCAGGGTAACTTCAGCAAACATGTTCAAAATGTTAGAAATGAGTTAATTTGATGTTTTGTTTGTTTGCTTTGTAATATTGAATATTTACTGAATTATTTATTATTTAGATATCAGTTCAACATAGAAGCATTACGTTAGTGTCTTATTTAAGATTTTTTTTTAAGTTTTAGATCATACATTCAAAACAGAACTCCGATGTCAGGAAAAAAAAGATTCCCTCTTAAAAGCATTCTATATTACTTTGTATTTCTTAGGTGAATATACAGTTTTGTTTATGTGCAACTGAATCCATTCTTGGTTTACAAAATCTGATAAAATCAAAAACAATGGCTCTGATCTGATCACTCTTGTTTGCAAAGCAGCAGCATGAAAGAGTGAGCACCTTAGCTTAAATAGACTGCCTTACTGTAAATGGTGTGTTGGATATATAGATAGATGTTTCACATATTACTAAGTGTGTACGTCACATCTCTGACAGGCTTCGCTCCGATAAGGAACGGACATAATTTATGATCTCAGATGAATATTTTACTCTTCTTATATACAATTAGTACTGTATGTATACTTTTTATGTGCAATTTAGGGCATAGTGATGATGCATGACCTGTAAGTCCAAGACAAACAGAACATGTCTAGTGTTTAACAGAACATCTTATCTGAGACATAATCACATGCATTCAAAGCTCTAAATCTCAGCCACGTCTCACAAGAATTCATAGAAGAAGAGAAAAAGCCGGTACTGAATTAAAAACACTAATAGTCACAGGAGAAAATGAAGCGATGCATTTTGCAAGTGATAGAAGGAGAAATGACAACAAAGCACAAGACAGAGAGAAGCATGTTGGTAGGTCTACCCAATTATTTTGCGTTTTTGTGTTGTTTTTTCGTCACACCCCTGGTGTGTAAAGGCCTTTACATTTCACACAATGTTACACTTACTTTGCCAATGCAGCATCTATGATCTGCGCTTGATCTGTGCCAATAACAAATTAGGATCCTATGTCTGTAAGATATTACTTCACTTATAACATCAGCACACAGATATAATGCAAACCTTGCTCTAGCAGCACTTGAATGTGTGTAAAAGTCTACCAAATAGTGAAATGTCTTGAGAAAATGTACAGTATGGGGTTTTGTCAAGATCATACTGGCAAGAAGTTGCCTAATACTATGTCATTATTATTCTGTGTTCCCCAACATTAATGTGCAATGACTCCTCATTTATTTCTGTTTCTTTCTATTTTTTCTTGCTCAAACATGGCATGAAGTCGACTATATTTCTGTGTTCAGCCTAGTCTCCCTAGGGCCATACAGAGAACATCCGGTCATAATAGTGATGGATAGAGCTACTTACAAAAAGGTACAGATGCATTTAATGGGCAGTGGAACATTTTAATGGTAACGGGAGCACCTTGTTGCCCTACTCTAAGCTCTCACAACACCTCACTGGCTATTAATTGCAACCAGAATGTAATAATAAAAAGGCATAAGAACGGTTTGAAGAAAACAAGCACTCTGAATTTTTACCACACAGACCATCAATGGACAAGCAGTGAAATGGTATTATTTTACACATCTCTTTCTGTGTGAGTTCTGGTACCGTCATGGAAATATGTTTTGTTTTTCCTGAACAAAGACCCACCAGTAGGGCCAAAGATGACATATGGAGTATTTGGACGTGTGGTTTATTTCCCCTTCCAACTCAATCTCTTTAAGAGCTGCAGATAGTACTGAGCTGAAAGCAGAACACCTGTATGCAAGTAATAATAATAATTTACAATTTGATTAGTCATTAAAAGTCAAAAAGTTGAAAAATGGTCCTTTTAATTGTTCATTCTCACTTTTTTCTACAGTCGACAAGAGATATACTTGATTCCAGTAAGTAATCAAGCACAGAGAAGAAATATTGTATTGGCCTGAATATAAGAGGACTCCAATTCTAATACATAGAACTACATGAAATACTTCCATTAAAGCATAATGTCAAAGTATTTTGTCTTTCAGTCAAATACTGGCACCCCTGTCAAGCTCGAGGAAGTGATCAAATTGATTTTCTCAGTCATTTTTAAGACTCAGTCTTTATGAGCTTCTCATCATGTGAGACATCAGCAGTTCGTGGCTGCTTAGTGCGTTTCTGCAGTTGATGTCGGGAGATGCGCTCAACTTTGACACATCAGGACTTTATTTCCTCCGTGTATTAATTGGACACATACCTGATTACGGAGCTTTTATACTTTCCAAATCTCTAAATGCTTTCCCTCTAAACTCTATTCTTCAAACTCAAATAGCCACCGCTTGCTCTTGGATTTCTGCTCAAACTGTATGCTTGCACTCAGACATATTATTGATTGCACAGAAATTATTTGCTCGAGTTTCAGCCCTTCTCCCCACACTTTGGCTACTTCCTTGTGGTCTTGAAACATCTGCACTCAGATTTCTTCTCTGCTCTTGGATTTTTTTGTGCAATAACCCAATCAAAATTTCCCCCAAAATAGAATACCAAGTGTAGTGTTGACCAATGATACCTGCCTCATTGCGGTGCATTCGCTTTACTTCTTAGATAGTCTTTAACCTGGCCCTTCAAGGCGTTATTATGTACTTCCCTTGCTTTCTTCTAAAAACCTGCGTAGCTAACATTAGCAGAGTATGTTAGCACATGTTTAACCCGGATTAGCACTTCTACGCTACGCAAGCTACTGAAGGTATACTGAATGTATTCACATCCTGCTACAGTGACTAAAGACCTACTCTGCTTTACAGGCACAGTGTTGTTCCTTAAATGAATTGCCTTCTATCTAGATCGCCATATATGTGGTTCACTTTTACACATTGATCTGTCGGCTTCAGCTTCTATCTTTATCTCTTTAACCTGTTTTTGCTGCAGAATTTGAAATTTATCCTTCAAACCAAATTGTTGACCCTTCTCTCAACTTCTCTCTGAAAATTGCTTAATTTCCCCTAAAATGTAATAATATTTATTTAGGGAGTGCAGTTATTGACTGTCGGCTCAATGATAGCTCTGAGAGCTTGACAGAATAGCGTGGGGGGGGGCTTAGTGAAGAGTACATTTTGTGATGTTTTTTTGCAGTCTACACTGCAATCTGTAAAATGCTACTGTTATTGATTCCCTTTTTTGTTTGTTTGTCTTTGGTGCATTTTATTCCTTTATTGACCATTGACAGTAGAGAGATGACAGGTTAGGAGCGGAGAGCGAGATGCAATAAAGGTCCCCTGCCAGATTTCCAGGGCGTGTCTGCATCCATTTAGAGCTAACTGGCGGAGTGCAGCACCGGTTTCACTAAAGAAATTGGCTAAATATGATGAATAACAATGGATATTTATATTACTGCCTTTGTGCTTGCACATAGCTTTTGTCATAAAACTGCTAATGGCCCCCTAATAAAATCCATACAAGGTCGAACACAGACAAACATTTCACTTTATGACTATAAACCATCTAGAGTCTCTCCTTAAAGTGAACTTCAGTGTCTTTGAAACCTAAATTTAATCTAGAATACCAAGCAAATAGTGGCTCAACCAAAGGCTGACAGAAACCACACAAAAAAGGCCATGAATCAAGTCAGACGCTTGTTGCTTGTTGCTGTGAGGATACAATGCCAACCACGGAGTCACTACAACCCCCTTATAGAGTCTTGCTTGTACCAATGCAACAGTCAGTGTGTGTGTGTGTGTGTATGTGTGTGTGTGTGTATACCTGCACATGTAAGTCGTCGGTACCTGCGGTTAGATTTATCGGATTTGGGAATCCCTCCTGCGGTGTGCTCTGTGGTAGGAGTGGGCTTGACTCAGTTTCTCTGTGTGAAGTTGGCAACGCTGTGGACTGACCTTGCAGTGGAGGTGTCACTATGCAGAGTTGTTGTCATTACTCAATTAGACAGAATTAGGCACTGGCTAACGTGAGAGCAGCATGCTGTGATAACTAACTCAGAATTAGATTCTAGGCCTGGCAACGTTTGTTTTAATGGAACAGCAAATAAATCAGGTCTGTTTATATGTGATGATACATAAAGCTTTAGTTTATTACTACACCTGTGTCTCTCTGTAGGGAAAGATAAAAACATGCACGCTGCTCATATAAGCAACAGGATTAATGGCTTGTAAGGCCGATCCTCTTTCAGTGTAAACCTGCGTTGGCGGTTTGATCTCAATGGGTCAACGTGTATCATCCAATCTGGCTCTAGACAACACTAATGATATGCCTGAAACAAACCTCAGTCAGAACACCCTTTATGTTATGCATGTGGAGTCAGCATTTTGTACTCCATTTTGATTAATTACTGCTTATTACTTGTATGGATTGTAAATATTTTTGAGGGGTGTAACGCTTTGATGACATTATGTCATTTCATCACAATATGTTATCGGACATAACTATATAGAATATATTTAAGGGGCTAAATTCAGAGCGAATCTAGTGCTGCCCCATTGCTCTCAACATGGAGACGGCTGAGCCGGCGGCTCGTAGCTAAAGTTGCAAACAGTGCAAACAACAGCAACAGTGCAGCCAGAGCTAACGGCGGTTATCTGACTGGTAACCAGAAGGTGTGTGCTACGCTTCCGCAAAGAAGCCATGTGTTGGGGGTGGCGTCATCAGCTTTAACCGCCGTATGAGCACAGTGCAGAGCAGCGGCCATGATGTTACCAGTGGGGCTTTCTCCCGTGCACTAACATGCATTAAAAAAGGCATGCAACGCCAGCCTGGACATTTCAACAAAACAAGGAGAAGCTCAGCTCACAACACACACAGAGGGAAGCTGCTCAGGTACTCCAGCATCATTTTACACAGCAAATTGTAGTTTGCTGCCACCGTATTGATCTGAATATCATATACAGAACCTTTGAAGTAGGCTACCAAAAGTAAACCTCAATACTCAATTGGCAAAGTGGCTCATTTTAAAATACATCATATTACAGTATTGGATTATATTGATGATGCACTAATGTCTACATCACTGATACAAGTTGAGTTGATTTGACTTATTTGATGTACTGCTGGATAGCTTATGAATTTCCTGTGGGGATCAAGCCTCATCTAAACCACAATAATACATCATTATTAATATTTTCTATTATTAATCTCAGTAATTAGTAATGTATGGTGTCAAATTAAGGTAGTGCCATTAAAAAGAACGTTTGCCTCTGAATTGCAGTACAAAAAATGTATTTGCAAAATACAGAAATACTCAAGTACAGTAAGCACCTAACAATGGGACCTAAGTACAGCACAGTACTAGATAAATGTACTTAGTTACTGCTTAGAGATGGAGGTCAGGCATAAAACAACTGTCAACAAAGTTCACACGCAAGTTAAGGAGCTGTTGAACAACAACAATGTATAACCAGAAGGATACAAAACGGGCACTGAGACCCAACCAGATCAAACATTACTGACTAATACACAGCTAAATCCAGCTGCAACAACAACTGCAACACACCGAGGGGGGGGGGAAAGGAAGCCGACATTCACCATTCAGCACCACGGACAGCGAAAGGTCATCAAAACATGAAGAGAAAACAGGTGCACATCTGTATCCCTTGATCTACAGCACAACACACATGTCAGTGGTTACAACAAACAAATCGTTACTCACCAAGTCGTCGAGTCTACCGTCTCCTGAGCAGCCGTCGGAGATGGAGGAGGTGTATTGTTGACGGGCTTCACCTGGCCGACGAGAGAGCAGCTCAGATGCTTCGTTAGCTCGTATCGATGTCTGTGTCTAAAGTAGATTTTTCTCTTGTTGCACTCGTATATGTTTTTTTCCCCTCAGGTGCTGCAGCATATGTTATCTCAACTACTGGTGTAACTTTAGTCTTTAGTCACAAGGTAACATTTCCTGCAGTCTGCTAGCTAAGCTGAAGAGCTTGTTATCATTGTGGCATCCACTTCGTGTCACGGTAATTATCACCTGAATGGACAAGAGTGCACAACTTGAGTTCCACCTTCACCTCTTGAAATAAATAGTTTGTTTGTTCTTTAGAGAACTTCAAACATTGTACAAAACTTGTCATGCAAATATGCAGCCAAAAGTCCTTCATAAATTGGGTTTAAAACAATTTAATATGAACGATAACAATGAAAAAATATATATTTTCTTAAAATATTAATGGAACAAATAGCAAACATGTATTGTATTTCCCAAAATGAAAGAGAATGTTGAAAAGAAAGGTCTTCAGTTTCTTTATATTTTTTTATTTTTTACAATCCATTTTGATCTGAACGACTACTTTTCGAGTAAGTTAAACCATTCCAGCAGGTCAAGGTTTCTATTTATCCAGTCAAATTTCTCAATGTCTTCTAATTAAGTTGATTGACCTAAAACAGACATTTATATTTTCACCATCAGTTACCATTTTCACTTGATCTAATATTTATTAGATCAAGGGTTTATTATTTGCAAAACCAGATTCCCATCAGCCTCCGGTGTACTTTGTGTTAGTTCTAATTAGCAAATGTTAGTATGCTAGCACACTAAAGATGATTAACGTGGTAAACGTTATGCCTGCTAAACATCAGCTTGTTTGCATTGGCATTGTGAGCATTTAGCTCAAAGCACCACTGTGTCACCGTCTCACAGACCTGTGTGGCTGTGGACTCTTGTTACATTATGCTATTTTTCATTGTAATGGGTGACTATTTAAGCAGCATCCCCCGTTCCATTCACTCAAGTCCCTTGTAGCACTGGCATTCTCCAGAATGGAAATCAACACGAGAAACCTTGCTTTAGCTCAAAAACTCATTATTTAATGAAACAGAAGTGGTTTTATATTATAGCTTGATTTATATTAGTAGTTTCTGTGTTTTAGTGTTGCTGACCCGGCAAAGAAATGTTTAAAATTTCATGAGTGAAACACTTCTTATCCACACTTTAACCTCTGTGAAAGCACATTCCTTCTGATGGGTAAATATAGACTCCAGCATATGAGCCCCTCATGTTTCCAATCTCTTTGAAAGCTAATGTTAATAGTATATGGTTAATAGTTGTAGGGGTGATGATAGGCTCGTTGGTGATGAGAGGAAATAACTCGTCCACATTTCTTGTGTGATACAATTTTCCTTCTCATTGGCCGAAGCTCGGGCTTAGCAGAGGTCACTCTCTCTTTCCTCATTCAATTACAGACTGGCATTAATCAAGCTGTTTCTCCAGCCATTTTGGGTGACTGCTGACCACTTTATTATGACCTTGTTCAAATTTGAGTATTTTATTCTTTCCCACTCTATCCCTTGATCTATCTGCAACCATGGAATATAATATTCATAACTATGTTTTCATTAGTGTGTAAAATGAAACTAAGAATCATGTTTTTCTTGGCATTGAATTTTCTTAGAATAAGCCCTTCATATCTATATAGAGAGCGGGTCCTCTTCAAGGAGTCCGCCATGTTGCACCACCATGTTTCTTTAGCAGCCCAGAACGGAAAAACAAAAAAAAACTGATGGCTCTAGTTTTTGCTGACACACTTTGAAAGGGAGGGGTGAGTGAAGAGGAAATTCCGGAGGTTACAGAGCTAGATGCCACAAAATATTTAAGGAAATACAGTGCACACACCAAAGAACATGAAGACAAAAACCATGTGATATAAACAAGGACTAAATATTTATACAAACATTTAAAAATTTCAGGGACAGCCTGAAGATACAAGTTATTTTTGAGAGCTATTTTACACTTACTGTATGTTTTATCTTAAGAAGTCAGCTGCAAAGTCATGACTCAAACTACTTGTCCTCTTCAAACCGAACTCCCCGCCACATCTGACACTGGTTCATGTGTGGGTTGTCATCACTGTAACTGGGCCAAGACAACTGTGCCCTCCCACTTTCAGGGTGAACGCACTTTGGATGAATGAAGTGGCTAACTTAACCACTGATCGTACCTTTGATCTCAGCTGCATTATTCCTGAAGATCTACTGCTGATATGAGCATTCATGGCTGAACAGAAAAAAAGAGACGATTGGAATGAAATATGTTAAGTATATATGAAATATGTTGCCTAAATGTGGCAACTGAAGAGTCAGTCAAAACAAGTGCACATGTGGGGAAAAAAAAGGTATTGGACCCTTGAGTTGTTGTGACTGAACCAAAATGAATTCATCTACAACTAATACAGATAATGTGGACTTTCTACTACTTTTTATAATTAAGAATACACTTCACCTTTATAAGGATATTAACTTGATACTAAATATTTTTTTAAAAAGTGATCTAAAAATGATTTATCCCGTCTCTACATGGAGCAGTCGAACAAACCCCACATACTGGTGTTGCAGTTCTGTCAGCCTTCTTTAAACCTGGTGTGACAGGAAGACCGCCCACCTCAACACACGACCCCACTTATGGCCACGTACCCCTCATTCACACTGCCCATCTCTTACCCTCCTTTACTGACAAGAATGAAACTGACAAAATAAAAGCCCCCCCATCCCCAAACTGTCCATCACTCTAAAGGTCAACACAACACTCTGGCCCTGGTCCCTCTCTACACTCTTACAATGTTCATTACAGCTGGAGACAGCACTGTGGCCACTGCCCTCCTCCTGCAGACTGTCCATCACTGCCATCCCGGTGAGAAGGTAATTGGGGAGGGTTCTGCCTGAGCAAGGCAGCGTCCTCTGACAGCATCCAGAGTGAACAGAACATGTATCAGGCAGCTACCAGTGGTTTTGCTGCAGCTGTTCAACAGTATAAAAGCTTTCTGGATGCTGGTTCTGCAGGGCTTCAGGCATCTGTTGTGAATGCATCAGATTTCAGATAAAACTTCCAGCACTTCTCGAACATATCCTATGGAATGGATCTGCACAGATATGTAGTAGGACGACAAGAAAGTGGTTGAGTGTTAACCTCAGGCGGATCATGAAGAAACGTCTGCGCAGCACTGTTAGAAAGATGAAAGACATTCTTGTAAACAGATTGTAAAATCCCCTGAGGCTAATTTGTGATTTTCGATATCTGTCTATAAATTGACTTGACTTGATCTTGTGATACATTTCCAAATGTGTATCTGATACTATCTTTCACATAACTGGGAGTATGCACCGTTTATACAGCCCACTAACCCTGGGTATCAAAGTCATATTGAAAAAATTAAGTCCAGTGCCAATGCATTGTCAGGATGTGGAGGATGGATGTGCACAGTGCTGTATCTGCATCTGTTCGTGCAGAAGACTACAGCTTGCATCATCTCACAACGCAACGGTTAATTAAAGTTCACCATTTTTTTAAATCATCTTTCCAATTAATCTTAACCGGTCGATTAAGTTGCCTTGCCATAACCATACCATAACCTCAATCCTTCACTAACCAATCTCAAATTGACATGTACATACAGTATATTGTCGAAAGAGAGAATTTTCAGAAAGTGGCACTGATGAAATTTGGCATTTTTTTTTAAATAGTACGTTCTGTCTGGCAAATATGGTTTATATATCACTTTTATATGTATTATATATATTTATTTGGCAGATCTCACAAGAATTACAGGGAACCCTGTGTTCCATCAGCTCTTAGTCATAGACACACTAGCAACCTGCTATCAACTGTGGATTTCCTTAAACTACTGAAGCACTATTTGGAAGGCCTAAACTGAAATCTACACTATTCGTGAAAAAGCATGATATTATGTAAAAAATAAAAGTTGCGAGCATTTTTTATGAAAATGCCCTGATTAAAGCAGAATTAAAAATGTGACTCTGTCAGCTATAAGAACATTACAATGTGCAAACCGGAGGTGCTGTAGTGTATGCACATAGCGATGTAGATGCTGACTGTTGTAAACAGCAAAACAATTTAGCTGTTTCTCCGTCATTTTCATTGCGTTTGACTTTGCTGAAATCTAATAAAAGCAACAGAAGTTTTCTACAGCCAACATAGCAAATGTCAATCAGGACAAAAACAAAGCATACAAGCTCTTGAAGACTTGGAGAAGTAGCTTTGTCCTTTCCAGGTGTCAGACTTAAGGTCAGAACAAAAAGAACATGTCAATGGAATCTCAGCTTGTAAGATTACATGTTGCACTATCCACTTTTATCCAACGCTCCTCTTTTAAAGTACTAACAATTCCACATAAGAGGAATGGTTTGTGGACAGTTATGAGAGAGAAGTTGATATTAGAAAGAACTGCGAGAACTGTTAGCAACCAAACTAACAAGCTTGCTAGTTTGCAATAAGTTGGCTCACTTGGCTCGTCACTGACCGTTAGCAAGCTTATTAGATCAGATAGCGTTTCCTCCCCTCGTCAATATTTCTTTATCAGATTAAAGAAAATATAGAATGAGTCTGGCAGAGGAGTCTGAATCTGGGCTGCCACATTGAACTTCCATGCCCCTTAACCTCCTCAGACCATTCAAGGAGTTAAGTTGGAGCTGAAGGAAGCATACAAAAAGAATTACTGGCACAAGGAGATGTGTGCATGTGTTTTACCCAGACATTTGCAAAGCATACCCCAGCATTCAGAAGAGATAATGAAAGTTCTGGACTCTCGCCAGCTGTCTGGTTGCTACATAAAATTAGAATAAGAAACCGGTTTGACCCTTTCCTGGAAGAACATCTCGAATTAAAATTATAGATGAATAAAGAAGGCAAAGCTTGAGGTTCATTTCATATCTCCCCATAACTGAATGCAATGAATTTGGAGTAGCCATGTGTCAAAAGGTTTAATCCACTGCAGAACATTTATCTAAATGTGATTAGTACCATTTATCACAGATGTTTTTGCTCATATGCGGACAAACCAATTGAAACTGAAAAGTGTGTACCTTTACTGAGCCTCGTTTAGAAGTAAGGACACTACAGCTGCACTCCAAATGTTATGTTTCTATCCAGTTGACAACCTTGCTGGTGTTTAACCTTTGAATGGGTGAAATAAGACACTCTACCATGACATCAGGTCAAAGATTAATCATATACATTATCTCTGATTTAATTTTTTGCGTCACATGTTATAAACTGCAGCCATAAAAGACGTCCCTTTCCAGCGCTGATGTCCATCTGTGCAGATGGCAGACTCTCCAGTGTGTTCAGTGTCAGAAGGCATCTGATGCCAAAGGCCGAAAGCCAAAAAAAACATATGCAGCTCCTGGTTGTATGCTGCTCTTCACTATTCTGCCTCTGGGACTTGTAAAACATTTTCCTATCCGTATATTTTTTAAAGTTTGTTTAACTCGACTAGAATTCAGTTTTTAATCCTTTAATACAGCACATCCCATGAAGACATCTCAAATCAAAGCGCCAGTATCCTACACTGGAGTGGCATATCTGCCACCATCATTATTTCTTCTTAACTTTCAAGGAGAACAGGCTGTCAGCCATCATTTCATGTTTTATTTGGAGGGTAGCAATGGATACACACAGGGATTATTCTAGTCAGACAGCGCCACAGCCGGGAATTAATCCCTTCATTAACTGGACCGTGTTACAACTCTGCTCCTGTGGCCCTGTTTCCTAAACACAGGGTACTTTGGTGATGCACGGATGCTTGATGCATGTTGTCTTTAATGGTCATTAGCGGTACAATGAGGATACATAAAGAGCCTTAATCATTATCAGTGACTAAACTGCTGCATTATCTAAACTAGTGTCCCGTGTGCCGTTATTGGGACAATTATGCTTGTCGATGCTTTTGATTTGATTCATGAGGGATCAAGGTTGTGTTAAGCAATCAATTGATTAACTCTCCCTGTTTAATGGCAGGGTGTGCCGGTGATGCCCGTAGGGACTTGATAGTCATTATCTGAGAGGCATGCATGCAACTGTCTCTAAAAATGAACTAATTTACTGGAATCACTCGGCATGAAGTGAGGTCGCAGCCAGGTCTCGGTGCTTTCCGAAAGACCAGACGAGCTATTCAGACTTCACATTTGTAGTGTTCACAATGACTTTCCTTTCCTTTAGAGATCTCAAACCTTAAGATTCAGAGGACAGAGTATTCTGGGGTTTCTTGTCTTGCTGACTGGAAATGTGTCAGGCATCAGTTGATTCCCAGCTATCTGCTTTTCCTCTTCCCCAATCCCTTTTTTCTTTCCCTCAACAACTCAGTGGGCTTAAGACAAATTGACAGGGACTTCAGTGGTCAATACTGGCTTATATACCTTGACATGGACTCAGCAGTAACCTGTGAGACCATGAGCAATAGATACAGCTTGATCTGTTCTTAGGTGGATGGCAAAAAAACCAGAGAAATTGTATTTTAAAGAAATAGCATAATACCCCAAAGAGTTTGCTAACATGCTAATGTTTGATGGTGCTGGAAAGAATCACATTTTTTTACAATTAATTCCAGGGGGAACATGAATGTGTCCACCAAATTTCATGGCAATCTATCGAACAGTTGTTAAAACATTTCACACTAAAACTAAAAAGTCAACCTCATGGTGGTGCAAGCGGAAAAGTCAGTGCATATACACAAAGTTATTAGGATATATCATCTGGGAGCCATGAATGTTTGTACAAAAATGTGTGGTAAACCTTTTGTTACTGGATAAGAGGAAACTTTAAACCTGTTAGTGGTGCCAGGGAAAAAGTCAAAAATAACCAAATTAGGTAGAAGTAATCCTTTGAGAATCATGAATATCTGAACAAAAACATTATGGCAATTCATCAAATAGCTGTTGAGCTTCTTAAGTCTAAGTGGTGGACCAACAGACAGCCGATATCGCCCTCCCCAGAGGATTAAAAGGTGTCATGTAGGTCAAAATGACTTGTGTTTGGCAAGCGTGGTAGACTGTTTGTGTAAGGACCTGGTCAAATATCACAAAGATGGCAGAAACAGTGCTGACCTAAGACCAATTATCTCAAGTCACAGTGAAGTAATGGGACTTGACCTGTGACCCTGAATCAATATGCCTTTTCTTGTAAGCTTTTAGTACTCATAGATTTTTTTTTTCTCCCCTGGAATCTTTTCCTCTGGGGGTCTGGCAAGGCAATCTCTAATGATTATGTCAGATCCTTTAAATTAATAAAAGGCATCGCTGCTGTAATACAAACGCATGCATGAGTAGCTACTGCAGCACATGTGACAGTAAAGAAAGACACATGAAACCATGAGGATCAAGTTGAGGGATTTATTAGAGAAGGGTGAATATATAAAGGTACTGTATGCAGGGATTTCTATTCTCTGAGCAAACCACAACTAGTCAAACCTCTCTGTCTATATTTATACGCTACACAACTTCCAATCAAGGTCATCATAGTTAGTGATGTAATAATTAAATAAATTGAATTTAAAAAGGCAATACAATAGACCATAAGTGTGCTTTGGAAAAAAACACCGTATGGATTATTATTATAATCATCAGGAACAAGGAAACTACTTGGATGCCAACACTTCCAGGTATCTTAAACATAAATAATTCCAAGCACTACAGGTTACATTCAAATTGAAAAGAAAATATCTAGAGGGAGCATACCAACATTGACATATTCCCTTAAGAATAACTCCTCTACTGAACCATTCCGACAGTTTTAATGTGTATACAAGCAGCCAGTCAGTGGCACGTTAAACATATAGCTATATCAACTGCCACCATTTTTTTTTTTTTTAATTGCCACTATTCCTCCTTTGATATGTTTCTTTTTTTAACTCCCATATTTTCAAAAGTACTTGTGTCACATTTTGTCTCTCACATATTAAGCTACATTAAGATCGATAAATAGTGTTGGGTGTGTGCAGTCTTCCTGTCGGCCATGAGGCCCACAGTTTTCACAGGAGCCGTAGTGTGGCAGTTTAATATGTACTGAAGTCCTCCTGAGGTGTCACCAAGCACACACAGGAAACACAGAGGTGGGTTAACACAATGTATAAAGGAACTTTCTCTTCAACTTGTCACCGCTGTTTTGATGTTTTTTCTTGGGTGAGCATTATTATTTTTTGCTTAGAACGAGTCCATGGCCTTGAATTCACTGAGGGCCTGGACAGGGGAGATGTGTTTCTTCTGGGAGCCTCGTCGCACACGTGTCTGGCACTCCTCGGGCTTCTCCCTCTTTACCAGAGGCTTCTTCTCAGGGGCCTTCATGCGCCAAGACACCACGGGTGAGTTAACAGCCGCTGTTCCGTACACCTTCTGGTACTTGGTGGAGGCTACATAAGATGCCTTTACAGTCAGCACCACTGCGTTCATTAGGTTCTTGGCTGATTGGATCAGGGAAGTGGCACTATCCAGCTACAGGGGGGGGGCAAAGACGGTAGGAGGGGAAGAGAGAGATAAACACTAAGGGTCGAGTCAAAAAAGTCTGGAAAGAGAAAAAGTGACTTGACTTCAAAATGACTTTCATGCACTCAACAAGAATATTAGGACATATTGGCTACATCCCGAATCTAGGAGGTTTGTGCTGCAACTGTCAATTAAGCTGGATAAAAACATGGCCTTCGCTATGTGACATCTTATTTTAGCAGTTCTTAATTAGCAGAGGCAGGGGTCAGGTGTACCTCTGTCTCCGTCTGTTTTGTTTGGCTGACATTTAACTTAAGGGTCGGCGGGCCAGTGGGCCTCCTTCTACCCCACACTGAGACAAGTCAACCGCTTAGATTTAATGAGTGTGGATTCCAGCTGGCCACCATGAAAAGGTTAAAATCTCAGCAGGGCTTGCATATCTCATGTGAGACAAACTATAACAGAGTCCTAAGAAATCATGAACTGTATCAACACAAGACACAAGGCAGCCCAAAGCAAAGATAAAACTCATGTCTGACTTTAATTAGAGGAAGAAATCCTACTATGGCAGTTACTAAGGAAGTTCTTCACAGACAAAAAACAGTAGGAATGCACCAATGCCCCTTTTTCTCTCCTCATAGAAAATCCAAAAACTTCGACTCAGTGTGGATCAGTGTCCTCTACTGCATGACTGTTGCTCTTCCTGAGGCTTTTCACTTTTTCACTGACTGTTTAAAAGTTTGTTTTGTGCAGTTTTTCTTAATCTGAATTGAGGGTCTAAGGATAGAGGTAAAAGCCGTCTAAGGCAAAGTTGTGATTTGCGATTTCTTTGTGCTATAGACATTAAATAAAAATTGACACACGATCAGCTTGATAATGTCAGTATTTAAGCAGACACTGATTAGGTATATGAGACTGGTACATCAGTCAAAAAGAAAACATAAAGATGAACTACATGCACATCTGCATGCACATTGATCAATAAAGACAACAAAAAATGATATGAGCCAATAACAGTTCACTACATGATTATGTTGATGATGCAGAATTCATTTAATTAAAACCATCTCACATCTACTTCTGAATAACTTTCCCTTAATTTCAATCAAAAAGTTTGTTGTAGCTTTATGAAGATATTAAATCAGTTTTAGATAATCAAGTATTGGCTTTTCAGATGGATATTTCGAAATGTAACCAAAAGTATACTGGAGAGTTGAGAGGAGATAATTCTGGTCGAAACTCTAATATATTACTAAATATGTTGTCATTAAAACTGAGAGCTTGAAATGGAGAAAGTTAAATGGCAAAAGCAAGCAGTATGGGATAATTGACTGATGATAGTTTGACTCGGGATAATAGGGTTCATGAAGCATGAAAAATACAAATGGAAAAAAGCCTGTGGTGCATTGTTCTGGTATTATAAGATGGTAATCGGTCTGAAATTATTGCATCAGTCTTATTCTGCATGACCATGAACTAAAAGGTTTGCCCACCCGCAGTGCAGAGCATTAAAAATGTTTTAAGTCAAGTCAACCAATTCTCGTGATTCAAGCATGAAAGCCTATCTAGAGCATCAACGATAGTGAACATGTACTGTTCTTATGGACAGACTTACCCCAGACACGATGAGCTCTCCACCCAGATTCTGAACCTCAGCTTTCACCTTGCTGCAAATGTTGAGCTGATGACAGTACAGGGCGATTCTCTGCAGGTACGCCAGCAGATCCTGTTTGCACGCTGAATCAGGGCACTGAATGGAAAAGAGGCACAAGGAAACACATTGTCAAAACACAGGCGAATAACAGCCATAAATAAGCACTGTTTTTTTTACAGAGCAGCTGAAAGTGGTGTGACACACTTTTAAGGCCTTGGCGGATATTTGTACATTTGACATTTAGTATCTTTCCTAACAGCCATTTTGTGCTTGGCAATATTCCAATTCTGTCATGGAAAGATAAATCAGGTCGCATAAATATGATTATTATTAATGTGCAATATCTGCTGTTTAATGGTTTGCCTAGTGATGGTAGTTTGGAGCACATCTTAACATCCTTTGACACACCGATGGTCATATAATCATTATAACATGTGGATAACATTAAGGGATTATGCCACAAAGGTCCCCTTTGCGATACAATATCTCTTCTCATACTGACACGGGCTGTGTCTAAAATCACTCCCTTGGTTACTCTTCCACTATGTAGCAGACAGTTAATAATTCACTCTACACACAGCAGTAAATTTAAATTAAGGGCATCATCAGCAGAACTTTCACATTCAGAATTCACCCAAACACAATCAAACATTATAGCAGAGGGTAAGTGAAGTGATTTTTTTGACACAGCCAAAGAGGACTGTAATAGCGAAAATATAGATAGTCATTGGGTCAAATATATGAAGGCAATGAATTCAAAATGTAAATCAGAATTCATAATCCATCAAGGATGAGTTGACAACAAACATGTAATACATTTTTCTGCTGAGCCACACAGCAAGCATAATGATGCTTGCACGTCTTTGGTAAAATGTTTCTCATTTCGAGCACCACGGCCAAACTGTTTGGATTTTCAATTAATCCAGGAGGTCCGTGTTTTGTTTTAGTTAAAACTGGATCATCTGTGAGGATGAAGGAGCCAATGGTTGGCTAGCTGACAGAAAGGATATATAATTATATCATGACAGGCAACAGATTTGTCACTGGGCCAAAGAATTTGGAGAAATAAAGGTTCTTGGCCTTATTTCAGGCAAATTGGCAAAAAACTGAAGATGCTTACTACAGATCTGCCATCTGGTTTTAAATGGTGTATGTTTTCGGTCTTGTGATGTGAATTCGCTACCCAATTGGATTGTTTTAGGAATCATTCTCTCTGATGTTGCAGCCGTTTTAAAGTAGAGAACCAGGAACAACAGCCCTGACAAAAACAGTACGGTTCCAGTGTCGCTAATTACATTTCTCTTCACTAGGCCTGCGAAATGTTGTTCAACATTTGTTGCAAGCGTGAGTTTCAAAGGCAAATCGAGTTACACTGCAGGGTGTCAAACTCATTTCAAATTCATTTCACATGAAACAAGTTTGTCACAGCATGTTGCCCAAGAAGTAAACAGATCAATCAGCAATGAGTGGACATAATACTTTCAGCATAGTTTTCTATGTATCCCTCTTCTTCTCTTCCCAATTTTTTAAAAGTCTTGACCTGGACCTGCTTGCCTTTTTGCCACTTCAACAGCGAATAGACCAATCATACAGTGCAGCAAATGGACCAACAGGGAGTATGAGGACAGCCTCCTAAAGGCTCCGACTATCACACAGTTTGCCCCTATTATTCCATCTGGAAGCCTTCCAGGAGTCAGCTATGGCCCACTAAGCTCCCAGTGGGTTAACAACACTGCATCAGCTGCTTAAACACTGTGAGCATCATTTTGTAGCAACACCTTCCTTCTAGCCATTAATATTAAACGTTCCTAACTAGGACATTCAGCAGCACTGTGCGGGGAAATGCACAGCTCATTTCCTTGTCTTGTGGGCTCGAGTAGAGGGCGACGGCAAGTTAAACAGCGAGAAGCGATATCAGGGTACCCCCTCCAGGACAGCTTTCATGGCCGCCCAACTTCTTTATGTTATGACAAAAGTCCTCTCGTGCTAAGACAAATAGTATTGATTGGGCACAAGTGCCCTTCACTGATGGTCACAAATAGTGAGTAAAAAACAGTCTTTTAAAATGGATTGGTTTGCTTCTTCAACCTACAAAAAACAATTGCAAAGAACAATTCAAGGCATGATTTATCTTCCACAGTTATGAGCATTAACAGAGCAGGACTTTGAACAATATAGTAAATAAGAGCAAAACTGCCACCAGCATCCAGCCTCCTCTCAGTCAGTGGCACTGAGTGCAGACTGAGGAAGATAAACTAGCTCATAGAGCAGCCAGTGAGGCAGGGGGAAGCTTCTCCCTTGGCATTATCACTGCACTGCCAGTCCTGGCTAGCATCACTGCTAACTGCACTTCACACTGCTGGCATGTGTATACACACACACACAAACGCTGCTTTCCCAAGCAAGTCTGATGCAGACATGAGACAATTATTCCGTATTGTACAGTTGACTAATAGTACATTTCTTCCACAGATTCCCTGTTGAAGTAAATACAGCTTATGGTCAATACCTTCTGTCCTTCATAGTGAAACAGCATTCATTACAGACTAGTGTGTTTCACTGCGTGACTTTACTCAGCCTCCAGTCTGAAACTCCCTCTTCCCTCAGTCAGCGCTCCTCTCAGCATTTCAGGAATACTTCTGTTCAGTCCAGACGAGAAACTGCTGGGAATTTCTTTTTGTTTTGTTTTTCCGCATAATTGGGCCCAAGATGAATGAAACGTGCTCCTGATGGATAATTCAGCAAGATGATTTGAACTCTGGTGCTAAAATGAGGGCAACTTACTATCAGAGTGTGGCAGTCTGTCAAAACACAAGTCACACCTCACACTGGTGCTGCATTCATAACCAGGCTGAGACTGACCTTTCCAGCGTAAAAAATAGTAAATTGGTTATTTTAACGTCCGGCCGTTTGCTGTTTCTGTTTAATTATGGCACCTTTTTGCATGATAACATGTTTCTGTTTCATTACAAATCTAATAGTATTATAGACACATTTTTGAGGGGCAAAAGGATGATATAAAGACAAAATGACATTCAAATAGAGCATGTTACACACAGTTATTCAAAATGCCTTCCAGCTGACTGGACAACTAAAGTCCCTCTGATGGTGAGCTGTCATCTTTCAGTTACTTCAAGAATGGCATCTCCATCAAAGACTGAGCACTATATATTCTAGTACATACTGAAACCACTCATTATATTTAAGTGACAACACAATTCATTTGTTTTCCTTCTTCTTTCTGTTGTATTCCACAATCTGGCATATATACAATGGAATAGAAAATGGAACGTGGATCACTGGTGACTAACAGAATAGCCAAGGTGACCTAATGTCACCCGTTCATGTAACTCTATCAAACATCCCCTTCTTTTTGAAACATGATTTTATTTGAATCTGTAATCGGCAATATTACCATGACATTAGAAGCTGTTACTGCAACCTGTCATGTTGCAACATACGCATCGGTACACAGTCAGCGTGTGATGTGAGAGCATGCAAAATGAATTTGCTCTTGCTTAAGTTTGCATCGAAATGCATTAGGCGGTGACGCACTGACATATCATGAGAAATATTAGATTAAAGCAGAGAAAATATTTTCTGAAAAGCTCACAATTTTGAATCGAGTTAGTTCTGACTCCTCTCTAGCCAGCACCTGCTAACTGTAGTTTTTGTTTTTACAGAGTAGCTTTTTAATTACGCATCAGTCACACTTGGTTACACTGCTGTCAGTAAAGGCGACAGCAGTTTTGCTCTTGTTGTTCTGCATTCAAAGCGACAGGGCCTTCCGCCGTGACAAATAAAGTGAAACCTGGAAGTCTGAATACTTAGCTTCAAACGTGCATGTGTGTTTAGCAGCATTTAGAAACAACAACTTGATATTTCTACATTTATTTTAGTACTTAAACACAATGCAAAAAAAAAAGGATTCCTAAATGTCAAGGAAAGTAGAGTAAACCATGAAAAGCAAAATAACTTCTGTTACCGTCAACAAAAAAACAAAACCAACAACAAATTGATGCTACAAATAAGTATTGTCTGTGTAGGCACAGCTTCATATAACTTATTGCACTTTACATTTTATCAGTGAGCCACAAAGTTGCACTGGGTGACATGTACAATAAACATTGCTACTGTTCTATATTTTGAGTCAATACCCCCATACAAAGTCCTGCTGCTGTAAATACTTGCTAGACCACCGAACGGTATTAAGAAAGTCTAAAAATACCTTGCCAAGTTCTGCCCTGTTTGAGGAATACAATACATTCTGTCCTTTACAATACTATGCCTTAACACACACTACATCAATGTACACAGATCAACAATGACCAGCTGCGCAGGTAAACCATAAGCCAGATGGTGTTTCAATCAAACACTGACTGTCTCAAGCAGAGTGCTGCAAACTGTTATATATATATATACATATATATACATATATACCATGGCTGTTTATTGGTGAGTCAGCAGGTAAGCTTGGACATTGTGGACTATATGTATTTGGGAGTATACCGGACTGGGTTAAGTAGACTGAAGCCCTCGACAAGAAGGACCGGAGCCGTCTCTATTTTCTGAGAAGGCTGAGGTCCTTCAACAATGCTGAGGATGAGTCAGTGGTGGCCAGTGCTATCCAGTTTGCCGTAATGTTCTGGGGTAACAGTGTGCTTGTCAATAGACTGGCCCTTGGACTTATTTCACCCAATAATTTCTGATTACTCCTATGTGTAATAATGATTGCATTTTAATTCATTATTATTATTTGCACATATTTTATATCTCATGCTCATTCCTTGTTTCTTGTTTTTATTATTTGCCTGTATTTTTCTGCATATATTGTGTTATATATTATGTACGTGATTTATATTTTACATCGGGCTTTATTTCTAATCTTCATGTATTTCATTATGCTAATATATAAGAGTGACTGTAACGTACCAATTCCCTCTCGGGGATCAATAAAGTATTTTCTGATTCGGATTCTGATAACAATCAACAACCAAGCCTATAGACGCGCATAATGTTTGCACAACTGTCCTCCACTATCTAGCTTGTTTCTGTAGGAAGCATACTTAAAGAATGGAGCAGAGTAAGGAAAATGGAGTGGGGGAAATAGAGTAGAAAAAAAGGTATCGCTGGAGTGAAATGGGGTGAGTTGCCTCTAGGGGTTTATCTACGTCAAGTGCTGTGCTTAAATGACTATGAAAGAGCTCGCAGTCCTTCCACGGTTCCACGCAGAATTGCCTTCTGCTTCACACTTGTTCATCAATAGGGCTGATGTGGAGTCATGGCGACAAGGTTTGCTACTTAAGGGACCTGTCTGAAGGCAATGGAGCAGCCTTTATTCTTACTGTCAAGCCACAGTGCTCATGACAAACACAGGTTACCTACCACAATGTGTGAATGCAAAATGCTTGTCGTCTTCATACGGAATGAAGGCAAACAATGAGGTTATGTTACTTGTTGTGTAATTCCAATAAGATGCTTCATAAAAGCAAACTTATGCTGTTTTAACTTGTAATAACTCAGTCCATTCACTGCATGACATGCCAAACAGATGCCCCAAATGCCTCACATGAAAACACTTTTATAATAAATACATGTTGGAAAATAAAATGTCCTCAAGCCCCTCTTTATTTCCTGAACACTGTTCTGTTTTCTCCGGAAGTGTAACAGAAGGCTTTGAATATTCAGTAAACACTAGTCTAGGAACCATTTAAGTGAGAATTAAAAAATGCAAGCCACCTGCTCTTTTCATTACAGCAACTGTTGATTCAGACACAGGCTCTGCCAGTGATTCGCCATGTGACAGATTTACTCCCACCTAAACCCTGTTAAACACTGATTATCACTTGGCAGCTTACAAGCCAATAAACTAATACATAAGAAAAAAAAAAGTGCAAGTTCATGCTTATTTTGTCATTTCTGCCCCAGATCCTGCTCAAAACAACATACACAAGCAGTGACGCAGACCGAGACCAGATTCCGAAGACAAATCTTCAAACACATGGAAACATGCAAAGATGTACATAAAGAAGGCCCATACAGATTAAACTCATGCTTTTCATCTCTCTGTTTGTGGTAATTACTGCCTGGCAGACATAGTTATGCATTCACAGCCTGAAACTTAATTCTGTGGTGCAATATGCTCTGGAGAGCAGGACAGTGTGACATGAGGATACAGTGCCAGCTTTGACTAAAGATGCCTTCTGGTCAGCTGAAAGCTCAGCAGACTCTACGGCCACTCAAACTGACAGGCATTGTGCGCTGCGCTAACAGCAGGAGGCTTGCCCATATATTGTTGCGAAGTCACACATTGTCAAAAGGTTGGCTCTGGATAAAGGAAATACACCGTAGGAGGCGAAAACCATCTCTTTATCGTGGTATTCTGTGTGTGTTTTAATCTAACCTCTGCATGTTCATTTGATTATAAACATTCAGTGGCCAATTAGATCATGCCAGCTAAATGAATGTGACAATAATCTCTTTACAGGATAGTGATGAAGGCTTGGGCCACTGCAGCAAGGATACATTCTGAAAAGTACGCACCGCATCTGCTGAGCTAGGAAATCTAGCAGGAAGTCTTAAAATAAACAAGTGTTCATCTTTTGGTTTGGAAGCTGATCTATGTCCACGTTCAGAAACATTTAACACTGAATGATTCATTCCAGATGGAAATTCAATATTCTTCTGTTAAAGTGTCTGTTATCAATATTTATACATGTACAATGAATCAAATAAGTACATGTCATGTGAAAGGGGTCACTTGTTTGATGATGAACCTGACTGCAGTTTCCTGCAGCTTGATGGAGCATTTCAGCAACTCCCATTAATAGTTGTATTAATACTATTGTTTCCACGTACAGCAGGCAGACAAATAAAACTTGATTGTGCACCAAACGGCAGACAGACGAAGCGACTTTCTCTACTCAGGAGTTAGCGGCTAAACAAAGCTGAAAAGGGGATGGATGTGTAAAGAAGTCAGTTTGCTGACACATTTTCTATGTCAAATGTACAAGGTGATATTATAAGGTTCTTTATGTTAATGACGAGTTTACAGCTTGTCGCACTGCTCCAAGGTGACCAAAAAAAAACAATAAATGCAGGTTTGAAACAGCAACATTTTGAGGACTGTGCAGTCTTTATGGAGGTATGATTCATTGAGTTCTTTCCTGTAATCAACATTGTATGGGTATCTACAGAAGGAGACATTTCCTCTACATCTTAAACAACAAAATAACTTTCAGTATTGTGATTGGTTTGAAACATGAAACTGAAGGTACAGCAGCTTGGTTGGTGCTCATGTGTGCCGGCCCATCATTATTCCAAGAGTTTGCTAGCTACCAGCAGTTGCAATTACAATGACGACAGGCTGCCTTCATAAATCAGTGAGTCTTGTGCCTAAGTTTGCTCTCACTGCTTATTAGAGACAGACGAAATGAAGAAGAACATTATGCATTAGCTGGAGTGCTGCATTCTGAAATACCTCCCACTTCATTTGCCACACACACACACACACACACACACACACACACACACACACACACACACACACACACACACACACACACACACACACACACACACACACACACACACACACACACACACACACACACACACACACACACATTTCTTTTCACTCCTGTCTTCCCTAGGCACAGCACTGATTGATTAGATATTGAAAATGGTCTGTCAGCGTGTTTTAGAGAAGTACTCATCTGATAATGAATGCAACACCTCGGTGGGGAGCTAATTATATTAGAGACACAACTTGGTTCTGCTGTCTTGCTCTCTCCGTGTTGGCCCCAATGGGAGACAAATTCATGCAGTAACACAGCCCACTGCTCCAGCTGGGCTTGTCAATGCCCACATTAAAGATTTCCAATGGCCATGCCCACTTACTCCAAATCAAAATGTGTTCAGCCGCCAGCTACTATGACACAGGCAGAGACAGTCTCAGACTAATAGAAAGTATAAAGATAAAAATGACAGCAGCAGACACAGTTGCATATCTACCTGGTCTGCAACAGCACGGGCCAATTTGTCCATCCTGGAACCAGCCTCTGCAATCTTCTTAGCCGCGTTGATCACATCTGAGGAGTTCTTCAGGGGGCCTTTGCCTCTGGGGAAATCCAAGGAATGAAAAAGAAGGGAAAAAAGGTAATGAGGGTGTAGCTGTGGAGGCATAAGGCATGCAGAGCTTCCCTTTAAAAACAGAGCTCACCCCTGAGCTCGTGCAGCAGCAGCTAATCTGCTGTGGTTGGCAGGAGGAATATGAGAACATTACAATCAACCAACGATACACGATTTCCCAGTTAACGGGTGTAACAAATACCGTACACAGTATACAATACTGTCCCTAATGATGTATAATAGAGCTGTGCTTTGAGTCACAAAGAAACTAAAATCCTTTGTTTTTAACAGCAAAACAGTAGAATTTTCAAAGCAGTTACGGTAGGAAATAAAACGGGAGAGGGAAATAATGGCCAACCACTGAGCCTTTGTTCTGTGTTTATTTTCTCTTGATTTGCCAGCATGGGGAAAGTTATTGTGGCCAGATAAGTGTGTTTGTGTGTGTCTTATTTTTAGTCAGTGCTAGGCTGACATATTCACTTAGTTTGTTCATGCCAATCTCAGTAACTGGGGTCAATGCCAAGTAATCATGGTGCAGTCACAGCGCCACAGACATAATCACTCATGACTAATGACTCCTGGCTCTGATTTTTCTTTTCTTTTTGGTTTGTCCCATGCCATATAATGGTGGAGTGGTGCACACTTCCATACACGAGGCAGATAACCATCAGCTAGGCATTAGGGATTTCCCTGATATGTTGAGCCCAGATGGGAGAGATTGAGAGGAACGCTGCAGCTTTCCTCTCAATCTAAACTAAAAAAGCCAGCATGCTGGCTTTTAGTAAACATAAGCGACAAGATTGTAAATTCAAACAGATTATCTATTACAGTATATCTTTGAATCACAGCATCGCGATGTAATCTTATTAAAACAAAGGTTGTCTGGGTCACTTTGCCTTTCACAAAACAGTTTGCAGCTCTGAGCATTGCAAAGGCAAGATTGTTTCTCAGGAATCTCACTTTTTTTATTTGCTGCTCCAATATTTTCATATCAACAATGGGGTCACTCATAGTGACACTCACCCTCAGTTGTAAAGGACTTTACAGCTCATGGTTTTGATTCTATGGTTCAACGTTTCTGTTTTGGTTCACTCTCATCAACCTGTTTTCAGACACAGCAGGCTGCTGCTTGCAGTGAAAAACCTCTCATACCCTCTATGCATTACCTACCCAGCACCAAACAAAGTTAGGGACTAGCTGGTGAACATAATGTAGCATTTAACAGTTACAGTAAAGAGCCAGATATGTCCTCCTAGTGTTTGTATATGGGCTAGATGTTTAAGCAACAATGTGCTAATAATTTGGCAATATGAACTTAAAATGTGATAATACATCAGTGATCAGATTGTTCCTACGGCCTTTAAGTGACCAAAAAATCTGTCATTGCAGGTTTAAATTTTCTGCTTTGTACTTTGACTTTTTTACCTGGTGAAGTCCGTCATCTCCATCATGATCATACACATCTGCTTGGCCAGCACAATGATGTCATTGCCGTTGTCATCCCACTTGGCCACTTCTGCATCCAGCTTGCACTTCTCCTGTCTGAAGCTCTCCACCTGCTCAGCAATCTTTGCCTTTTCCTCCTGGGGAAGCTGTGCCATGATAGCCTGCAGGCAGCAGGGGAGCATGGAAGAAACGAGAGCATTAGAAAAGGAGGAAGAGGCTGTTTGGGAGTACATTTGAGCAGAATAAATTGGAGGGATTGCTCAGAATGAGGGAAATACCAGAGGAGAAGAAATTTGGTAAAGGAGGGAGATTAGGTTGGGGAGGAGAGAATAGGGAAATGAGGAAAGGGCCGAAAAAGAAGAAGGATTAGTTTAGAAGAAAGAGAATAAAGAAAAAATATATAAAGGGGAGAGCTGTAGCACCATTTGTTCTATTTTTTCTGTCCGGTCTACTTTTTAATCCGCCTTACAAAACTTGAACACTAAGTTTGGAGTCTGACTATCCCTGCCCTTCTACAACGCTTCAAAATAAATTTCTAAACTTTACATTTAATGACTGGACCTTTTCAAGCCCCTTGACATCTTATATCCATAAAGAGCAAATCCATTTTTTCCTCAGCGGCAGGTCCGAAAATGGCATAAATCTTGTGGCAAGGTCACAGGCTCTGAGAACCCGGTATTATTTTGGAGATAAATGTATAATTACCTTGCTTCTTAGACCAGAGAATGAATAATGCATTTGTTAAACATTATGTCAGGGAGGTGAGATGGAAGGAAGAGTAACCTGGTTTCCATTAGGTCGATTCTATTGACTCGAGAGGCAGAGAGAGAAAACGAGTACAGTAAAAAAAAAGGACAAGTCACCATTGTTTCTTAACCTCATCTATTATTGACTGTTCTCCTTGAATTGCTATTCTCTTAATGAAATAATCACCCTTGTTCTCCTTTTACCTCTTCCTTATTCCCTCTCTCACAGCAAAGCTGGTGTGTGGGGGTGTGGGGTGAGCTCAGCGAGAAAGTGCGTCACTTTGCTCATGACCCCTGCTAGACGTGTCAGGAGGAAATTGAAAACAAAAAAATATAGATGACATGTCCTTCCGATATTCTTTGCAAATAAAATAAGCTGAAACAGGAGGGGGCCCTCAATGAAATAACAGATAGAAATTAAGAAGCGTGGAGGCACAACTTTCTCATCAGAGGCCAACGTGAGCTTCGGCCTACTGATCACTATGTGAGCGCAGTTGTGCAAAACCTTGATGGCGGTTAGCTTGAATAAAATCCGAACGGCATAAACAAACAAGCAAAACCAGCCCCCTCAAGCCCAGTGTACATAGATTTCCTCTGCTGCCAGTGCCAAGACACACAAACAACAGCGAGGCAGCGTATCCCATTATACCCCGTGTGGGGTGAAAACACCGCTCACATTTAAAACAAATACAAAGTTAATATGTATTTAGACTGCACAATGAGGAATAAACAATTTAAAACAAACTGCTGATTCCAGCAGGGCAAACTTGTATTCAGGTGAACTATGGGTCACACACAGTAGGCAGTGGCTCTGGGGCCCCTACACTGCCATTTATCTAATCTGTGATAAAACAACTACTGTAAGTCTGTCCATGCACAGGTCAACCATACCTCCATAAGTTAATTTACTAATCAGACAGATCCTTAAATTAAGTACGCAGTTTTGGCTATAGGTCAATCAGCACTAATGGGCTCTTATAAACACATTATAACCAATAGTCCCTCTGCTTCTTTGAGTTTGTCTCATATATCAGAGCACTTGCTTTGTCTTATTTTGAAATTATTATTTATGCTGTTGATTTCAACTATAACTTGTTTTTAAATTAAAATCAGTTTGAACTAGAAAGGTGCACTCAGTAGAGGGCATATCTCTCACAGCTATAATGTCATATTGAATGAATTCAACCCACAGTTGGCTAACCCCCCCATCTAGACAGCAAGTGTATCAGGCCTGTTTTTCACTTCCACTTTTTAGTCTTTTCAGATGTCTGCACCAGCACGCATCTCAGCTCTGTCTCGTAACTGTGACTTGAAGCAAGTATTTAGGCTTCAAGTCTAATTTCCGACAATAGGCATGTAAACGTGAGGTTGATGCCCAATAAACATGGAAAAACTGTGTCTCTGGCCGCAGAGCAGCAGCTAAGTGGAGGTGATGCGGTCATTTGTGTGCGTAGTTCAGTAAGCTGTTAGCCAAAACACATTGTCATGAACTATAAAATTGAGCAAACTGTTTCCCCGTAGACATACACTCTACAGTATTTTTTTTCCCCCACTGTGTCTCTGGCCGTAGAGTAGCGGCTGGAGTTCGAAGATTCAATAAGCACTATTATCACTACTGGCTTGGAAAGGTGGTGGGCAGGTTAAGAATAGTGAGTGAGGAGTCAGCAGGCAGTCAATAGCAGTATACAGTAAAACAAGAAGCAAAAGGTGTTTTGAGGAAGTCACTGCAACCACGAGAGGTCCTTCAGCATGCAGCCATAACTGGCCACCCAAAACATTATGCAGTTTGCTGCAGCAGAATGTGAGATTAGCTGTGGACGGACACAAAGGTGCACACTAATTCATGGACCCACGCACACAGGTGAGTGATCGCATAATCCTTCTTCTTATAAAATAATTTATAAATATAAACTTGAAAACAGCAAAAGACATTTTAGTTCAGACATTTGCAGGGTGGTTGTGCACTGAGTGTGTGGTTCTGGGTATAGCCAGTTGCTCCCTGGGTTATGACTTGCTGATTACATGCTCATGTTCAATGTAGCAAAAACATAATGGAGGCAAAGATGTACAGTAATTGCTGCCTAATCAATAGCCACACAGATGAGTGCAATGTGCCACCAAGCATGTCACTCTAACCTCGGGACTCGAGGGCGGTCATTAGCATATCATTTCTTTCCTGCACCCAACTGTTGAGACATCAATTATTCACTTATTTCTATAATTGCACCAAGCAGTATGCCCCCAGTGTCAAAATAGTTGGTACACCATTGAGAAGAAGTATAGTTATAGTTTTGCTAAATGCCATTGGAATGAATAAGATAAAGAATGCAAACTGTAAGAGCAATCAAATACTTTTCTCTCCGTCTTCTGCACGTAAGAGCTGCATTAAACCAAGATGAACTGCTCCCCCAAACAGCTAAAGGGAGCAAAAAGTCTCTTGAAACTCAACAATTTAGATTTGGAAATTCCTTTTCTAAAATTAGAGATCAAGGGAGGTTGAGGAGAGTGTGAGGGATTTGGTTGGTATTCAAATTCACTCTGAACATGGTGTGACAAAAGAGAGAGTGTCGGGAAGGATGAGAGAGAGAAGGGGGTTCTGAACACAAAAGAAAGCTGCAGCACAGGGGTAAACACATGAGCCAATTGGGACGTCAGGGGAGCAGGAAGGCACTTGGTGAAGCCCCCGCTCTCTAGAATTCACTTATCCCTAAATCCCTTCCCCTACTTTACTGATAACAACAAGGAGCGGGCCTTGGGAGCTTAACATAGTGGCAAATCCGGCCGAGGGAGTGCTGTGCCAATACACTCTGCGACTCGGCTACGTCTGCAGGGATTAGAGCGCTTTCCGGGTTTCTTCACCGAGCGCAGCTTCTTGAAATGACTTTAATTTGTTTCATTTGAAATAAACTGCCCAGACACTCTGAGTTCAATTTTATGGATGACCTATCAACAGTGTTATCCAATCACTGTGTTAAAAGATGTTGGGTGCGTGTATGTGTGTCTGTGCATTATCTGTGGTGTGTTAAAGAAGGAGAGTTTGTGTCTGCATGTTCTAATAGAGAGAGACACTATGTACAGGCCTCTTTCCCCTGTGCGTTTTTCTGCCTTCCCATTATGCATGTTTGCGCTTATAAATTAGCTTCACACATCAGTATAATAGAAGTGACAAGTGGAGCACCACACAAGGCAAAGCACTGGGAACAAAGGCTCCTGGGAGTGCCCTGGACTTGATTGTATTTCTTTCTACACTGAGCAAGAGAGGAGACAGTGAGATCAAGAAAGTGAGAGGGAGATGTTACGCCTGTGTCCTGTGTGAGATACCGGCACACTGGAGGGGCCTGGAGGGATCATGACTGTAAACCTCAGTGTGCTCATGTCAGCTCCTGTGGAGAAAATGGATTACACTTCCTCTTGTCTGTTTGAATAGAAACACAGAGCACCAGTGTGCGCTTGGCATGACAGTGAAAGGACAGCAAGCTTTATCCTGACACGACAGGCTGAGTCCGACTGGGCAGATCACCAGTGGTTCAAGGCAAACACATCCTTTATGGATGTGCTTGCCTCCTGCGTGTGCAAATATTTCGTCTCTGAGGGCATACCAGTGTCTATGAGAGGAAAAACAAGCAATATCAATTAACTGTGTGAGAGGCTTTATCTGTATGCCAGATGTATAGTATGCTGGACAAGATAATGTGTGTTAAATGTACAAATGTAATAACGTTTAATAAAACGATGCAATACATCATCTTCAATGTATTCGCTGCGAGCTTGAATGCATAACCTGCTAATCGAGGCTGCATGAACACTCTTTACATTCAGCCCCCTCACCCTTTAATTAATCCACCTTATATTACTTGTATTACAGCAACAAGTTATGACAAAGGGACATGCTGCGACTTCAAACTGTTCCCAAGAGGAGCTGCCCACTCAAAGCACAGTTGAGTGCCAGGAAAAAGCAGTTGACAGTTTGGTGCTGTGAGGCTCCCTTGTGTGGCAGTGCTGGTGCGTCTAAGCTCAGATGGCTCAGCAATGTTACGCTGCGGGAGCCTTAGTGGGAGTGTACATACAACAAACTCAAAGCACTTCACACCCAGGACCACCACAGTCATGCCGGAGAAGCTATTGTGCTCCCAAAGCATGGATTTGTTCTTTTTGTTCATGGTTGGATTGCAGATTTGACAATGTTAAACTTTCATGAGTTGTCTCTTTGGTCAACAATTGCATTGTTTAATCAGTGAAACAAAACTTTGGCTGGAGATTACTGTGTAAAACATATTACTAAGTCAGTTTGCTGACTTTATAACTCTTCTCCACTTCTGCTATGGTTACGCTATGATTTAGCATTAGTCATTATCCCATAATTGCTATTTGTGGCAACAGCGGCTGCTGTTCAGCAGTAGTTACATGGTCTCACTCCAAAGTACAGTGTTTTGATTCAGCCCCTAGGATGGAGGGATGCCTGTTTGTCAATCCCTAGCCTTTGAGTTCATTTTTTTGGTTTTAACTACTATTAAAAGGCATCACAATTAGGGCTATAGCTAGTACACACTTAGTAGCAATAAACTCTTGTTTTGGTTTTATTTATGTTTCCCGTCTTTGTGCATTAGCCCCCTGTGTGTGCAGACTGTGTAGAGACTCAGGCAATATAATACAGACCTGAGCCATAGGGATAGGCGTTGGGCCAAGTCATACTCCTGCCATCCACAATCCATTCAACATGCAATACATCACAACAGCCCCTATGTTGCTGAAGGGGAGCAAGCACTGATACCCTCTTAATGTTCTTTAAGCTGGGCCCAAGTGAAAAATTGCTAATGTGCAACAAAGCCCAGACCCTGGCGATTGCGACTGAATTCCTTGGCACAGTACTATGCTGTATTTTGTCCTTTGTCGGGCATCTGAAGGGAATTGGGTAATTACCTCTTTGTTTGTGATTGCAATTTTACACCTGTCACCCCCGAATGGTGTTTATTTAAAATAATCCTGCTTGTTAGGATCATTTTAATGGACTTCCATGCTATGTAAGTGGAACTAGTTGGCTGAATCAATTCCAGTATGGTCAGGGAACAGGGGTGGGTGTTGAGGTGGGATGCGGCGCAACGTGAAACTCAGCCTACGACTGAAGCAATAACGCTACAGTCACTTATATGATGAATGTGGGCTTGTTGCCCAGCCTTCACCCAAATTAAGTACATGTTGTCTTTTTCTGTATTTCTTCATGTCAGGTTGCATAACTGAGGCACATACAGGAAGTTTTCTGCACAGTGGGGGCGGGGCGGGGGGGGGGGGGGTGAACATCCACTCACCCGAGCACTCTGTCCAGCAATAAGCTGGTCATCTTCAGTCTGGACACTAGTCCTGCTGCGAGTATCATAGTCCTCCTGTTCAAAGTCAGAGTCATCTTCCAGCTCCTCTGGTGTCTGTGAGGAACACAAAGACAAATTCGGGCAAACAGTCAGAGAGATAGAAAATGGAAAAAAGAAAAAAATCTTACAACTCATGAATTGACAGTTAAAAAGAACAACTTTGACTTCATGCCCCTCTGTGTGGGAATCCAGAGTAACAGACAGCATATGTTCCCGTGTGTCAGTATACAATGGCCAAATCCCAATGTCCCGACTTACGGACTCACGGACTTTGAGGCGCACTCCCACGAAGTCCGTGAGGGTTTGGGGATGTCCCACTGTCAAGTGTTTGAGGGCTCTCTGGCAGAAATTTTGAGCCCTTTATGAACCCTTTCCGTAAGTCAGCATGGTATGCTGACTTAGCCTAGGGAATTACCCACAAATCATTGCAATGTGACGTTAAACACGGGGTAACCAGTGGACGCATAGGCCAAATCCTAATGTCCCCCCTAAACCCTCAAACCCTGAACCCTCAAGTACTTACTGACGTCACCTGGTAAGTGGTCGAGTGTGAGAGACTGTGAGGGCTTGAGATGGTGTAAATACGAATGGGACAGCACTTTGCTGCAACATATCACGTTACCATGAAAACAACAAGAAATATGATGTATAATTGTGTGTATTTACTTTATACTTTGTACTCCCTGATTTGAAAGTCTTCAGACTCTTTCCTCACAAGATGAGAGGTGATTTTATATAATCTATTTACTCGTTTTTGTCAAAACAGCTTCAATGACAAAATCAAATATTTGATTTGATTCAAGTTTTAGTATATTAAAGGGGTCACTGTAAAATAAAAAACTCCCTGGAGAGAGACAGTGCGGGCAGAGTGGTTTAACTTGTATTTATTTGGTCACCTGGATAATGTCAGTTGCAGAAATATTTGCTAAAAGATTGCTTTAAACCGTGAGAATATTTCAACCGGTTTGTCAAGATACGACTCAAGTATGAAACAATATTTTGTGGATGGAATCTGCCAAGGCTGGTGTTATTGCTTTCAAGATTCACTACTGCAAAGCAAAAACAAGAAATTAAACCTCCCAGCAAGGCTACATTTTGTTTAAGAGGAATCAACTTAAATGAAACAATTCAGTGGAGATGTAATTTTGCGCAGCTTTTTTCTCCACAATAATCCTATAATAATGTCTGTTTGGAGTCTATAAATATGTATCATTAAACATTGCTGTGTGGCAATTGCTTTATGCTATTATTTTAAGGTAATTACAGTCCTTTGATTTATTGTTATTTTTTATTTCAAAAGAAAAAAAAAGCAGAATCATGCGTCATGTAATAAACAAAATATATAGCTTTCCTTCAACAAGTAATTGGAAAAAGCATTTGGAGCATGAGTAATATGTGGAAAAATAAGAATGAATATGCATTTCTGATGTGTCACTAATTATGATTAGTGGGTTAGCCAGCTAACTTTAACACAGGCTTGTTGATCTCATGACGCTGGCTCACTCTTAACTGAGCTACCTCACCATGGCAACCTTTGTTGGATGGTTTACCTACTGCAGAGCAGAGCAAAACCTGTTCAGTAAAGGCACCATGCATGATGCTGACATTTTAAAAATGCCATATTCACAATGCTGTCACAGTTATCCTGTGAAGAGCACTGTGGGTAATTATATTTACAGCTTGTTAGAATGTAGCCTCTCCATGATGATTGATTGTATCAGAGATATAATTAATGTTTTACACAAAACTAGTGCTCGTACTGGCTTAAAGGCAAGACTTCTACCACACAACGGGTTGCTAGTAGACCATAAACTATGGCAACAATTAATTACATTTACTGTTTACTAGCATAAGCTACTAATTGTGATGAATTAAGCTTAATTAGTCGTTGGTAGAAAGAACACCAAATTCCACCGGTATGTTCTATTAAATAGACTTTAGTATTTAGTTTGCTTTATTTGATTATTTGAATGATCACTTATTTTGGCATTGCTAGTTATGTGCCTGTATTCCTATTGAAACCCACTAAATCAAAACATATTCTCAAATTCAAGCACTTGACAACCCTTCCCCTCTTCATGTGAATGTATTCATACTGTAGCTGGATTCCAAAATCCAGGGCAATAAAACCAGATGTTAACCAGCTGTGTGAGACTGTTCATTGAGGCCACTGGGTTGGCACAGTACAGGTGCAGACACAGAGCGCTCGGGCAAAAAACCTCACGATGTTTTTCGACAAAAAAAGTGACCCAGTAGATTGCAATTGTTGTTATTGCTATAATATTTCAGAGTTTTAAAAACTCGTCTCATAGTATCTTAAAACACAATGTTACGGCATCGGATAAGACTTTAAACCCAAGCATGTATTATTAATGCCAGCTTTCTCGCATTGTTTTTCATCGTCTAACTGGGACCTGAAACATCATATCCCCTTCAATTTAGCATCTTGCATTTCTGTAACGCAGTGCTGCTTGAGCTCTGAACTTCCAGTAAAAGTTGAAGCTCCTGCTTGAGACAGGCTGTAGGTCAGTTTGTTGGTTAAAGGAGAGAGTGTAAACACTTGATATAATTACAGTTTCCAGTCTCCAATCCACTGTTCAATTTCATACATGTTCCTTTGTATCCAGTACTTGCTACTCCATCACACTATTCCGCTGTGTATAGGTGTGTGTGTGTGTGTGTGTGTATGTGGGTACATAAAGGCTAGTACCAAACTATGTTTTCGAGAACTTTTATTATAACTTTACTCTCTTCTCAAGACCTGCCTCAATTTTTAAACACTGTGGAGAATTGGTTTCCTAATCCGTCGACTCCTCATAAGATCTGTGCAGTAAAAATTCTAAAGGAGCCATTACTCGGCTTTAGTGGGAGAAAAATAACACAGACGCTTAAAAATGTGTGCAAACAGAACTATTACACGTGGCACCAACATTTGCTATCTATATGATGGAGTTAGACAACAGCGAAAGCAAGGATCTTCCAAGTTGTTTCCTCTGAAAGTAATTGAACTTGGATGGGATTATGAAGCCAGCTGGTCCCGGGCAGTTCAAAGCTGCCTGTTTTACATTATTTACCAACATCAAATTATTTTCCATAATTAGATTTTTTCCAGAGCTGCACTGGGAAACCTTCCAGCCTGCATAAAGTTGAATAAATTAATTACACGGTGAAGAGAGAAGGGCCAGTTCGGGTGAAAAATGCAGATACTGTAACATCAGAGTATGTGAGACAGTAGAGCTGCTGGTGTCATGTTATGTAGCATTTTTATGACATGCTGTAAATATTCTGCCTACTAAAACAGATCATGTGACAGGCGACATCTCAAATGGGAATTCAATTGCATGTTAGATCTCAATTATGTTTCTCTTCATCCTTCGGGTAGATATGTTTTAGTCAGTAGCACAGTTTGCTCTAAACCAATGTACCGCATGTGTGTAGCTAGAATTAGAGTAAAGAGGCAAATACTGGAAAGGTGTCGGTGAGTGTGACAACTTTGTCTTTTGAGTCAGGAAATGATCAACTATATGGTAAAAAAGGTTATAATATATGGACTGAAGTGATTGTAGATTGCAAAGTAGATTATAGATTTAGACCACATATGCTTAGTACAGACTCACTGCCTGACTATTCAGCAACACTAGGTAAATTCACAAAATACCTAATCAAATGTTTTCAAAATATTGAGGAAGGCAGAAATAAATGACTGCACTTGGTGTTGGTCAGCATTTCCAAACACATGCATTTCTGTCTAACGCTTGCAGAGCATTTAAACCATTTCAGTGAGTGTTTTCCTCTTAGAGAAGGTAAGGAACATACCCTTATCATGAGGACAGCTTTCCTGATGTCACGGACGCCGTCGTAGACCAAACGGGACGCATCAATGAACTCATTCTCCTCAAAGGCCTGTGGAGGGTTCGTACTCAGTGCTTCGATAGCAACCTCCACTTGTTCAGCAAAACGGGGCATGACTGCAGGGAGAAATAGGTAAGGGAGGTAGATAGGAGAACAAAAGAAAGATATGAGAGTCGGGTGTATCACATGTTAGTAATCTTTCAGAATGGCTGCAAGTCTATCAATTAGAAAACATTAAAATGGCATGGTGAACGCATGAATATTCTTGCGTAGGTTTTCTATTTGAGGCCATGATCAGAACCTTTTCATATCAAATAGCAAGATTACATCCTGTGTCAGACTCTGATTATTTGTGCACTTCAGAAAGCGAGATTGTCCCCCTAAACCTCTGTGTACGCGCCAATATGCTGTTTGCACATTGCACGTCAATTAATAACTATTTCACCTCGGCTTACACAACAGGAAGATTGGCCCGTCTGTCACAGATCTGTTTGTGTGTACGCTGGCATTTGGCATGTGGAGGTGTCTGTACGTGTGTGTGTGCATGTGTGTAACCTGTGAGAAGACGTACAAGGACGCTAACTTGCAAGCTCAGCCTGTCAAATCACAATGAATGGAAACAAATTCATCATTCTTTTGAGCCAAACAAAAGCCAAGCAACAAAAGAAAAGTCTCTATTGACCATAAAAATGGTTGGTTTTGTTGTCGGTATCAATTGGCCAGACCCGATGGAAGAGCTTTGTGTTTTCAAATGAATTGTGCTGAATGTGAATATACATTATTAAATATTCACGAATACGGACTGAATGTTTGAATATTTAGCAGGCTACCTTTCGACGTAATCTCCTCTTGAGTCACAATAATTGAATGCAGAGTTTAATAATGAGTTTTTTTTAAGAACGCTGTGCTGTCGCAAATCATCATAACAAAAGCCAAGGTTTACCTGGACAGAGAGTTGTCAGCCAGGAAAGGTCTGTCTTCATATGCTGTATTATGGTGGCTACACCATGAATGCCTTTAACCCCACTTTCACTTGTGCCTTTGCTTCTAGTCCACAATTGTAAAGATATTGTCGAAGAAACAACGCTAAATATTCATTTTTTTAAAGTAAATGACTGCTTTTTGGATATGTTAGAAAAACGACTGAATTGGAAATAGTCTGCAATAAATATGTTTACATAAGGAGTGGATTTCTGAAGAGTAGATACTTGAAGTGATTTAAGACAGCCCTCTTTTGAGAGGAGAAGACAGGTCTAATGAGGACAGACGGATTGGAATAAGAAAAACAGAGCAAAAGACAAATAAAGTACGGCAGCAAGCCAACTGTGTGGCTTTATTATCATTTTCAACACTTTCTTCCTCTCTTACAGAGTGAACTTAATCAATTAGCCAGTTTGCACTAAAGGTGTATCTGCAGTATACTTATTTTGTGTGATATAAAACACAAGCTATATTTCAGCAAACATAAAAGGCACTACAAAAAAGACTCTTTTCCTTTTCATTTTTAATTCAGTTTAATCCACTTACTGCAGAAGCGTAAAATAGGCTTTTGGGAATTGCTGGGAAGGCGTTTTAAATAGAAATATTTAAATGATCTCCAAGCTCTTAATGAGCAAAGTTGCTGATGGTAAGGAGCAATTTCACTCATTCCAGTTGAAAAATGATGAAGGGAATTAAATGTGACCATGTAGGAATGGATTCTTTTCACCCCCTAGGCTTAAGCATATTTAAAGTGAGAAGTTCTGGATATACAATGGATGCTTAAAAACCTCACAGCCGATATGACGTGCCCCACTGCGGTGTTTAATGAGCTCCAAACACCACAAACTGCACAGTTGTTGATGCTCAGATCTCAATTTAGCAGGAAGACTGCTCAATTTAGGCAACAATCAAAAGCAATGATTCACACAAAACCTGCACTTAATCATTACGTACAACTTTAAGCCTATTTTGATTTTAGATTTGTGTTGTTCTTGGGGGATACAGTTTGAACTCCTATGACATATTGATTTTACTAAAATGATACAAGAAGACATTGCATATTACAAAGTATATTTCTTATATCACTTTATAATAATGATGAATATTCTCCATTAGTACTGTATTCTTATTCTCACATTTTTATGCACCTTCGGATCTGTGGAAGCGCCTTAAACTAGCCAGCAGGGGGCGACTCCTCTAGTCAAATAAAATCAGTCGCTATAGTTTCAAGTCTTCTTCAATAAAGAATGATGATTAATCTGTATATTTTGGTCCCATTCAGAGTAAAATAAAAAATAAAGCAGAGTTGTCTGCGTTTTCGTCTTACAACTTTGACCCGGTCACAGTGTGTTTTCAGTTCGTGAAGTTTAATTATAACATTTTGGTCACCTAAAAATGACTTGTTCAACGTTAGGCTGTACCTAGCTCCACCCTCTCTTGCCAAAAAAAAAACAAGATGGCAACGATCAATATAACAAACTCAAGGTTTCAAAACAAAACTACTTCCACTTCTTATAGTCTTTAGGTTTATGTTATACTATATGCTCTATTATGGTATTTGTATGTCCGTTTCTATAACATGCTTCTAATAGTACAGTGTTTGTACTGGATCGATTGTAAAGGATCACATGACTAGTACAGACTATGGTGTCGACAGCCCATTGTTTCTGTTGTACAAACCCAAACGCCAAAGGAAATAATAGTAGATGCATCATGGCTGTAGAGCATTTCTTTTGCACAAATAGTCGTTCACTTATATGTTCCAAGGTATTGCAATATAGCAAGTCTCCCTCTGGGATCAATAAAGTCTATAAAGTCTAAACTATGCATGAATAAAATGTTACATTAGGTATCACATGTAGTCTGAAAAATGTCTTTCATTTCAATGTTACACTAATTAATAGCAACATATTTATGTAATACTAATATATACTGTATGTGTGTGTGATAAAATGTTACATCAAACTTAAAAGCAACTCAAGAAGAAATCTGAGAGAACATTGAAAGTTACGAGATTAAGAGCCTTTATAGCTCCTGCTTATACTCTGCTTACAGCTCTGCTGATCTACATTCCAACCTTGGTTGAAGTGATTCACCTACCTCATCCTACTGCACTGCTCCTCTCATAGCAATTTTCTCATCAGCACTCTCTTCCACTGTAACTCCCACCTCTATTTACACACAGATTAAGCCTTACCTCCTCTACTCGAGAGTTTGCCATCTGTTTCTTATTCTGGCTAAAACCTATTCTCCCATCATTGTAACAACGGATAACAATTTAAAGGGTGTGTCACCCAGTCAGTCCCCTTAAGTACAACTGATTTATTGATGTCACAAACAAGGTATTGTGATTAAAGATTTTACAATAAATGCTCTATATTTATGGTGAGTTACTTTTAGTTGGGCCAGCCACACAGTCTGGTTCTCAGAGCTATTATTTTCAAAGTAGACAGTGTGAAGTGTCTTTACTTCTCTCCCTTAAGTCTCTGCTGCACTTCCTTTCAGTGCACTTGATCCACTGATTTACAGCTATAACATGTGGGTGGCATTGTCTGCATGTGTGTTATTACTTGCTGCAAAACCCTGGCTAAATCATATTTACTGTGCCTCGATGTAATGGCAAGGAGGAACGCCACCCTGCTTCTCTAAAAGGCACACTGACTAAGGCCATATATCAGTTTTTTTAATCTACCCTCTCCAGGCACCATATTAATGATCGACTTGAAAATGTGTCCCTTCTTTGAGGAGAAGATTAGTTTAAACACAGGGAGTTAGTGGGCAGAAAAGTGTCTCAGGGAAGAAGGAGGGAGAGGAGAAAAGAGAGAGAAGCCATAACCACTTTCCCATTAGGCTATTGATTTTTCTCCCTCTCAAGGACACGCTTCAATCCCGGGCCCATGTGTGGACTGTCTGTCAGGAATCTATGGCTCAGCTTTACAGCTAAGAGTTGTGTGCCTTGGCTGGCTGTATTTGGCCCGGTCATAAATTTAACCACACTCAATATGAGAACGAGGGATGGGCAAACTGAGACAAGGTCAAAGGGCAGGTAGTTGTGATAAGCGTCCCGTGTTGATGTGGCAGCTGTCAGAAAAACAGGCAAGGCTGCGATTGGCCAAGTTGCCGCGGACATAAATACAGGGGCAATCAAATAAAAACACAAACAACCTACTCGAACATCGACAAACACACACACACACACACACCCAGGCACAGGATAAATGTTCTACACATGCACACCACTGAGAACAGGGAAAAAGGGGACCACATCAATGAATTCCACTAAAATCCCTGCTCAGATCGCTTAGTGAAATCCATGTTGACAGCTATTGATTTTTTGGTAGAGTCTAGTTAATTGGACTCAGTACCCTCTAAAAAGTATGTGGTCCTATATCCTTTTTCTTTGTTCAGCAACACTTAATCATCTTTCCCCCAGCTATAGATTTCTCCTTGACTGTGTTCAAATCCATAGACATCAGGTCTGGGAGGACTGAGGGGAGAGGGAGGCAAAAGTTCACAAGGATCAATAAGTGCTTTATGGTCCAGATCAGATGTGCATGGTAGCCCCTAAAAACCCCCGACTACCACCACTAAGAGGGAAATAGGAAGAGAAAACACAACAGCCCTTCATCAAAGAGAAATATGGAGCCGATGAAACGCTGGTCTAACACAGTTGCCCGTAACCTGCCTGAACATCTCAATTAGCACCCACAATCGAAAGCACACATGGCCTCGTTAAAGTTTATGTAAGACAGGAGTCCTCCCTAAGGCCATGCAGCCAGTGAGACTTGCCTATTTCATGCATCTGTATGGACTATCATCTCAGCCCTTACCTTAAAGTGTAAGTCAGACAGGACACCATCATAAAATCCGATGCTTGTTCATGTATACATCGTCATGTCAATTTTATGCTAGGTTTCCTGCTTTGGGCTACAGTCCAACTGAAGTCCTGTAGAATGGAGCAGCAACTAAGTTTTATTTGAGCACACGACTGGCTTGTAACTTAATCACAAACTCCCAGTATTAGGTGAAAGGCTGCTCCAGTTAACAAAAGTATTGCATTTAGCAGGTTTCAACTTTAAACATTTAACATCAAATACACCCATCCAAACAGACACTATTACAAAAATAAATACTGTAGCTGTAACACTCGTTGTCTGCAGGTGGCTCAAGGAGTACATTTGCTATTACTTTCCTATAGACAGTATACATCTGCAAGTCCAAACAGTTGCAACAAGTACTTTTCTTGTCGACAAGGTAGTAAAAATTGGACTGAAACTGCAAGTCTATAGCTGTAGTGCTGGTTTCAGTTTTTTTTTGCATCAGTGGCACTATGCATTATTATTATTATCTCAGGGAAAGTGTAGTCATACTGTACTCAATTAGAAAAATAAATATGTTTTGTACTAAATGTGTAAATGTAGCCAACAGTGCAGTTCTTATAGTTTTCAGTCCAAACTGTAAGGAGTACATCATCGTGTGTAGGTGGTTGAACTAATCCACACACAGCTCAATAATACATTTTATAATTCTGAAGTGAATTGTTTTCATGCAAAACCTTATTCTTTAAAAACAACCATCACAAGTAGAAAAAAAGCTCAGAATTTCTGAAATGTAGTGGACTAAAAGAACAGAGTCTCATAAAATAGAAATGCTGGTTCTAATGAATTAACCTTTTTTTCCCCATCTTTCTTTTGTGTAAAGCATTAATACGCCTCTCATTTCATCCATTAGATTTACTTAAGAAAAAACAGCGGGCAATCGCTATGATGCCACAACATCAACAGTTCTTCATTCGTTGTTCTCAGTAATACCGAGATAACGCTTCTGGGGTCATGCTGACTAGACACAAGCTCCATTCTCCATGGAGGTTTAATAGAACAGCAGCACAATTATAAAGTCTGTGTGTGTGACAGGGTTATGGTCGTATGAAATTGACCTTAAGTGTCCAAGAGATATTACCACTATACTTCATCAATTAATTACCCCAATCAATTAAACTAAATTATGCAATAATGGAACAGAATGTGCTTAACCCTTCCGTTGCCCTCAGTCCGTATAAATCCCATGTCCTGTGGCTGAAGCTGTCCCGCGGACTTCACCGATTACCGCATGTAGGGCAGAATGCCAGTGTACAGCCTTTGCATATATATATTTTACACCTGTAGCACACAGTGTGGGTTTTACAGTCCTCCTTCGGTGGGCAGATCTGACACCTCTTGCGCTTTCTTGCCGCGGGTGGCGAAACGGTGGCAGCCTCCTCCACCGCCGTTGCCGCAGCAGTGCCCGGGGCAGCTGGATGCTGCGGTTGATCACGTGATCTAGCCCTCTGGACGGCTTTCACAAGAGCGGCGGACGCTTCCGTGCGGGGGAGACGCTCCCTCCTTTCCATGAACGGAGTCACAAGGGCCTTTCCCAGCTGCTCGAGGAACACCGTCCTCTTGTTCCGCTTACCAGGCATCCAGTCGGGGTTGATCTCTCGCCATATCACGAACGCGTTGTACGAGGACACGTCAATGATGTTGTGAAACACGACCAGGGGCCAGCGGGCGGTCGTCCTTCTGCAGCTGTACGTGCCGATCACCTTGTCTAGGTTGTCCACGCCTCCTTTGTTGCGGTTGTCGTCTAGGATGATGACAGGCTTCCTGTCGTCGCGCTCGCTAATGTCGGCCTCCGTGTGCCTTGTGCTCAGAAGTACCACGTTCTTGTTCTTCTTTGGGAGGTAAGAGACCACAGTGGTCGTGGGCGTGAAGGCGAACTTGGAGGACAAGACCTCTCTGTCCTTCAATGCTAGCAGTGTAGAGGGGAGCTCGGGTTTGTTCTTTCGAACCATGCAAACCATGGTGATGTTCCTCTCCAGGAGCTGCCTTGCGAGTTCGTAAGAGGTGAAGTAATTGTCACATGTGACATTGAGACCCCTCAGTCCCTCTGTGACATCAAGCACAACCTGCATCCCCTGGTTCCTCTCTGGGCCTTCGCTGACGGCCTTGCTGGTGTAGACTTGCATCTTCCAAGCGTAGCTGGATTTGCCGTCGCAGGCCACCCATGACTTGATCCCGGCTTGCTGGGCATGTACTGCCGGAAGGGACAACGGCCTGGGGGGCGGGGCGGGGGTAAATAATTGGTTATCAGTGTGTCACGGAAACCGGTGGTGACGATATTGTCTTTTATATTATTTATATATTATTTTATTGAAAAAAGGATTACAGATACGGCTAATGACAGTACTTCATGTTGTTACATTGTAATAATTTAACCTCGGAACGAAACCAGTTGCTCGTCCACTGTCACTTCAGGCCCTGGGTTGTAGAGGAGTAGCAGCCGCTCCACCCACGTGTCCCAAACCTCTCTCACGGCTGCCAGTTTGTCCGTGGCACGTCTCGCTTGTCTCGTCTCGCGGTCGTCGAAGCGGATGAGTCTGGAGTACGTGTGAAAGAGTTTGAGTGGCATCGTGGCATGGAAAATCACGCTGCGGCCTCGCCCCGGGACCTGTATACACCGGCCAAGATTAGCAGCCCTATGTTGGCGCGCAGATCGGTTTCGTCCATTCCTTTCCACCCGTCCCCGTATTTCCGAAAGCCCTCGAGATTGGTGTTGTCCAGGACGATTCTTTCTATTGACGGTGTGACAAAGAGGCAGAAGGTAGAGGCGATGTCACGGGCGTGGCACGCGGCGTACCTTGTGGGTCCACCAGGGGTTGTCGGCGTGGCATTTCGCCTAGCTCTGCCCCGGTGTTGCACGTAGGAAGCGGAGGACCAAGTTATTTCTCAGTTTTTTGAGAGGAAGGTCCGCCTTTGCACTTGAGATGGGTCGACTTGGTAATCGTCTCCTTCTTCGTCTTCTTCGTGGTTACGCGAAGGTGATTCGGGCTGCACTGGGTTGTAGTCTTCTGCTTCTTCTTCGCCTTCTCCTTCGGCGTCTTCTCCTGCGTCTTCTCCTGCGTCTTCTCCTGCGTCTTCTCCTGCTTCTTCTTCTCCAGACACCGTCTTCTCCGGACACATCTTCCTCCACCTGGTCTTCCGAATCACAGTAGTCCTGCTGGTCGCTTGAGAAAATCTGCTCGAGTACCTGTTTGGCGTGTCCTCGACCACCGCGGCAGACAGTTCGCTCGCCAGGTCCGGTCGGTCGAGTTGTGCGAAGATCAGACTCGTCACAAACGCGGCAGAGCGAGAGTGCGCGGAGACGATCGCGTTCGATAAGTCCCCCGCGTTCATTCTCGCGATCCTTCCGAAGGGCAAACGCTGGCAACCCTCGACGAGGTCCCAGGACAGCAAGAGTTTCACTCTGTCCAGGTCGCGTCGCGGAAGCGCCTTCAATAGTTTGCTCAAACGCGACGAACCGATGGGCTTTCCGAGCAGATCGCACGCCGCGAGTTCCTCGGGGTTGAGCGCATCCAGATCGATCACTCGGAACGCGGGGTCCAGGCTTCGGAGCGTGTCGGTTATCGCGTTCCAGGCCACGTCATCGCTCAACGACTTCCACATCCTCTCCATCAGAGTCTCTGGGTATTTCGCGTACGACTTGTTGGACCTGTGCCTCTTAAGCATGAGGCCGATCTCCTTATTCGCGTCGGGATTCAGGAGGAGGTGTTCGTAGTCTCGTATAGCCGCCACGAGCTTGTCAAATGTGTCCCTGTTCGTCCTCAGGTAGTTCGCCATTTGAAAAAACGGAGTCGGTTTCATTTTCGCGTCTCTCCTCTCTACTGTCTGCTCTCTTGGACGAGCGAAGATGCGCGAGTGTACAACGTAGTATCGCGTAGAATATATGTGTAATATATATATATATATAGATAGCGTAGCGAGGGGAGGGACTCTGAGGCGGGTCGTTTTGACCCACCCGAGGACAACGGGAGTGCGAGATGCGAGGGGAGAGACTCTGAGGCGGGTCGCTGTGACCCGAGGGACAACGGGAGGTGGCGTAGCGAGGAGAGAGAGACTCTGATGCGGGTCGTTTTGACCCACCCGAGGACAACGGGAGTGCGAGATGCGAGGGGAGAGACTCTGAGGCGGGTCGCTGTGACCCGAGGGACAACGGGAGGTGGCGTAGCATAGTGTAGCGAGGAGAGAGAGACTCTGATGCGGGTCGTTTTGACCCGTCGGGACAATGGGAGGTGGCGCAGCGAGGGGAGAGACTCTGATGCGGGTCGTTTTGACCCGAGGGACAACGGGAGTGAGAGACGCGAGGATAGAGACTCTGATGCGGGTCGTTTTGACCCGTCGGGACAACGGGAGGTAGCGTAGCGTAGCGAGGAGAGAGACTCTGAGGCGGGTCGGGTTGACCCGCCCGAGGACACCGGGATAGAGATAGTGAGTGCGAGTAAGGGGAGTAAGAGGAGATAGCCGGGAGAGTCAAAGGTGGGTCACTTTGACCCCCAGAAGACAAGGGGAGATAGATAGCGGGGGAGCCTCCGATGTGGGTTGCTTTGACCCCTCGAGACGACGGAAGGGTTAAGACACCATATAACCAGACTGGAGACCTCTCTGTGGAGGCTAATGGGGATCCAAATAAAGATTAAAGAATAACTAGCACTGTGTGCAGTCCATTATGGTGGAGTTGAGCACCAGCAGACTGGCTCACACGTGACACACGTGATTCACTTGATGCTGTTTGCGACTTATCAGCTAGCAAAGGGAGTGGGGGGACTGTGTCCCTCAATTATCCTGGCAGATGAAAGTAACGAGCAAACAATAGATATAGCACCTCGCTAAATTGGCTCTAATGGTAAAGATAGAAACCGGGGAGGGATGGATGGGTGAGAATGTAGAGGGGGGTTTTGTAAAAGAGGGATTGTGGTTTCATTCTTATGGATAGGTAATTTCTAAATTACTTCCTTCCTTTCATCCTGTGTTTTTTGTTTGTCCACTTTTCACAATGGTGCATGTAAGCACCTACTTTTGAGAGATTTGAGGAGCTATTTCATGGTGCAAAAATGTTACTATAAATAAAGACACCGAACCCTTTCTTCTTTTCTAACATAATACTTCAAAGAAAATGAATTCATGACAAGAAACACTGACTTCTTATTCGCTGAACCGCTTTTGTGTTGCAGACAAAGTCAGCAACATAAACCAGAATGAATCTTTTCTACTGAAACTTTTTTTGTTATGTATCCGATCTGCACTGGTGTGTGCTACTTACAGGGAATAGCGACAGCGTCCCACTCCAACATTGAAAAAAGCTCTCCCCTTCTCCCACGTATTAAATGCCAGCGATGGAAGCTTTACAACCCTGAATATTGTTACAAACTCACTCTGGCAGTGTGTGACAAAGTTTGGCTTTGTGTAGCAACACAACAGTACCGGACTTGCTTTTATGTTTCCATATGTAATAGGCCTTATGCCCCTTGAATTTTCAATCTAAACAACGACAAGTTAATTATGTTTACATTCAGTGTTACTCACCAAATCTTTGAGATTTAAGAAATGTGTTGAGTTTATTCTTTAGGTCAGGGGGTCACTAATAGGTGGACCGCGGTTCGGGTCTTGACCCAGACGCTTTTGTATCCAGAACTGGACCTACAACCTTTCAGGAAAGAGACCAGAGTCTTTTATTGTGGCCTACAACTAAATATTCTGAAAGGATAATGACGCATGAATTACTTTTCTTCCACTCAATAATAGCACATCCTTTTGGTGGGCCCTGCACTCCTGTGGCCTACAATGCCTTATACTTGAATCCGTAAAACTCCCCAGCTATATATATATAGATATACAGTATATGTCTATATATTCAGATGCCAGTATATACTAAGTAGATTTCACAGTACTAAACACAACTCTAAAAATGCACTCTTTCCTCCCCACTGAATCCTCACACCTCATACACTGTGAAAAGTAATTCAGTCAAATTTGGGTCCAAACTTCTCTTTCGGTGGGACTGAGACATGTGTTGTCTCTCAGTCTGACCTGCCACAGGGATAAACTCAGGTCACCTGGAATGTGCTGTGACACAGAAGCCACACAGAGAAAGAGAAAAAAAAAAAATGGATTGTGGGCTGAGGAGTGAACAGGTGGTGTCCAAGGTTGGTGTTAGAGCCAAGACACTGATCCAAACTGTGGGACACTGGGCATACAGGCAATTACTGTGTTTGTAAGTCACTAAACAGAGTGGGAAGCTAAATAAGTGCTAGCGTGTGTGTGTGTGTGTGTTGCACTACTCCTCATGAAAGTAGCTTAATTGGCAAAAGGGTTGTAGCAGTACAGTACAAAGGTGAAGGATACTGAATTAATCTTTACAATACACTGTAATACATTAAACTGTGACTTCTTGTGCCACCCCAGCTTTGTGTACAGCGCACTAACCAGTCTCAGACAGGAGCTTGATGGACTCCAGCACACGCTCAGTGTAGACCCCGGGTTCGTAGTTCTCCATTTCAGCATTAATGATGTGGACCACGCGAGCAGCTCGGCCCCGGATAGCTCCAGCAGTTCGGTCAAGAGTGTCCACGTCTCCCTCTTGCAGAGCAATTACGCATTTGTTGACATCCTCAAGGATGTGGTTCTCTTGGAAAAGCAAACAAGAACGACAGTGAATGGAATTGGCGGGGACCAATGGCTTTCTTTTATTGGGAAAAATAATGTTTAGATTCTTAATTTCTTTCTTTGTATATGGCCAGTCATGTTTAGAGCAGCAGTGTATAACATTTAGGGGGATTAATTGGCAGAAATGGATTAGAATATGCAGAACTGTGTTTTCATTCATGTACAATGACCTGAAACTAAGAATCTTTATATTTTATTTAGCTTAGAAAAGCCATTCATCTCTACTTAGGGAGTGGGTCCTCTTCCACGGAGTCCACTAACTTGCACCTACATGTTTCTACAGCAGCAGTTTTGACATTATACGGTAGGGATGGGTACCTAAACTCTGTGTTAAACGATTAAAAGATCGGATTATTGATAAACTCTGATGTTACTGGTGCTTTTTCTTGGTACTTTTTAATGTTTTATTGTAATTTATTATCACACAGAAGCCAGCATTTCCACTGCTCTCTCTGTCGGGCTGAGCGCCTCAACTACACGCACACACACAGACACACAGACACATGCACACACACACGATGCGTCAGCGAGCAGAGAGGTGGTGGTGAAGTGAAGATTACTCGAGATTACAGCAACTGTGCCCGTTACTGTTCCTGCAATAAACATTCGCAAGTAAAAAGCCAATACTTTCTCAATACATTTGTTCAACAAGCAACAACTTGGAACCGAAAGTGAAACCTAATTCAGCCGCTGTCATCCACCGCCGCTATGTTTACACAAGCTCAGCACGCAAGATTGGCCAACATCATTATTATTCTTTTTATTTTTTACAAACAACTAAAACAGAATTGTGCGTCTGTATAGTTTCTTAGTTTGTTCTTATACATTTCTCTGCTAGCTGAGACAAAGCAGCCAGGATGACAGAGGACAGGAGGGATGACTGATAATGTCTGTGTTCTTCATTATTGATTATTATCAATTATAAACTTCACTCAGGAATGTTATTTATTTTATTAACAATTTAGATTTGTTTCGAGTCATATACTAATGACTTTGTATACTGACTTTGCTGTTAGAAACAAAACTGTTGCTGCTCTATAAACAATATTTAGATATATCTAAATTATAAATAACTTCTAATCCTGTTCTGAATTTAAAAGCAATCATTTAGTCATAAAAAATAACCGAGTACTGATAAAAGTAGGTGCTTGTGTCATAAAATACTAAAGATACCTATCCCTACTTGAGGGCCACTGTAGTTCTTTGAAAGGTAGGGAGGGGTGAACGAAGGGTCATGCTGTTGCTTGCTATTTGCAACCTCACCATTAGAGGCCACTATATCTCATACACTGTTCCTTTAACATATTGAGTGCTGATGATTAATATTGTACATGGTTGATACAGAGATATATATAATTCTGAACAATTACAATTAATTTCATCTAACCTTCTCTTTAAAAGCTTCTGGCAAATTAATTTACCACCTACCAAAAGTGTACCTCTCATGAATTTATTGAATGTGAAGTAGTGAGAAGACAAACTCCATATAGATTAACATGTACAATGTTATATGTTGGTATACATGTCAAGAGCTACATTTATTACATCCCACATCAAATATATAAAATGAAATGCAAACAGACAAAATCGAACAAAGAACAAAAGCAAAACAACCTTTGGTTTGTTTTCAGGTTGTTTTGTTCTCTAAGTTTTCTGTGATTTACATTATAATTTTGTGATTTAGTTTTTCACATCAAGCCGCTACAGAGAAACCCCTACCCCAACTTCATGTTTGAAGCTACCAGTCACTTAACAAAATTGTGTGAGTGAATGGAAATTAGGAATTATTTTCTTTAATTAGCCAAACAATTTAAGAATTTGTGCTGTATTTCCTCATACCTGACACAGAAAGGAAGTCATCCACAGAGGTGATGTCATCCACGGCCTCGGTTAGGATGCGCACCTGCTTCTCCCACTGATCCTTGAAAACGTCCATGTTGTCCTGGGCCACCTTGCTTTGGGGACGGGCAGCCAGAGTGAGAGCAGCGTTGATAACCTGCCATGGAAGAGGGGCCAACATTTTTACACAAGGTACGTAAAGAACAACACATATTGTATTATGTTAAAGGATAAGGCTGTCTTTCTTTCTTTTCTTTCAGAAACTGTATTATTGTAAAAAATTTACAGAAATGGCCTAACTTCTAGACATTGTATGTTGTTGTTTCTTATTGGATTGTATAAATATAACTTTTATATATATTATTTCACCTACTGGTATGTACATACTTAATTAAATCTTTGTTTATTCTTGTTCAGCTTTGTTGTCCTTGCTTTTACCTATATTTCTATTTATGTGCATGTACATTGAGAGCAAACAAAAAACTGGTATGTGCACTCCTAACTGGCCAATACATCCGGTTCTGAATATTGTCAACAAATTTCCATGAAAATATCAAAACAAATGATAATCATGCATTAGGCAGTCTCTATCAATTATCTGGCTATCCTACCATGTCTGTGGTTCTCAACCCCATTCTATCCTCCTGAAGATGTTAATCTTTAAACAAGATCACAAATACATGGCTCGTTTAAAAAAAAAAAAAAAAAAGCTAGATCATTTCAAAACTTAGCTCAGCACTTTTTAAAATGTTGGTTCATCAAATAGGAGTAAAAGCACATATTTTGGGTTGTATTTTCAGCTTTAACTTTGGGGATCTAGTGAGTATTTACACGAGCACGGCTGTGTCATTCCAAGATGAATGACTCAAAAAACGACATTGTCCATGTTCATCCTAATGAAGAAATTGATAGATTTTCCTGATAAGAGGAAAGTATGTGACACAATTGAATGAGTTATATATCAGGATTTGGCAAAAGAGACAGTGCTTTTTGTAGGAATTAATTGCTGGTTTTGGTCTTTTCATGAGAAAAAACACAAATGTGTGCTTTCCAGAAAACCCATGGATGTATTAAAACTTGAAGAGAGCTGGCATCTTTTCCAAAAAGTATCTTGGTTTCAGGAATCTGATCTATGTAAGATAGACAACATGTCATAGGATTTTAAAGTGATAAAATAAAAAAGGCAATTTACCTCCTCATAATCTTTTAATTTTTTTAGATTAGCAACATTCTGCTGAGACTCTTCATATAACATTTTACGAGAGGCAGTATTAATCACATCACTATGACAGCTGGCATGTGTACTTTAACAAGAAGTATCATGTTTTTTCCCTCCCTGTTCTTTATCTCTTCTTGCTTTTTGATATAGCTTTAAAAAAACAAAAATCCGATGTAGGAAACCTGGCGCTATAATCTGGACATGACCTGTGTGTGTGTGAGAGTGCCTGTGTGTCTGTTTGCTTGTGTAAAGATAAAGGACTGGGGTTAACTCTACCCAGAACAGATGGAAATATTTCTCTTTGTTCCTCCTTCCCCAGCCACAAAGTCAGTGTCTGTTATGTTTTTTAATCTGTCTGTGTTGAGCATTGCCAAGAGGTATCAGGAGACGGTTCCTCACAAAGTTTTCTAAGTAAGTGGGTCTCAGCATGTGTGCATAGATGGGCCTGCACATTAGGTCCTGAATCTTAAAGTCAGCCTGCCTTCTCCATCTCTCTTCTCAATTACTACGTTAGTTCCCTTGCGAGTAAGGCCTTCCGTTAACCTTGAAAACAATGGATCGATTTTGACTTCCTCCGTTGCGTGCATCCTGAGAAACTTGTACTACAAGGTCCACCTACACATTAGTCATAGCTCTGCCTTCCATTCTGCCAGCAGTAATTCTTTCCCTGTCATTTCTAGCTATTCCAATTTCTAAAAACTCTAGATACCCCTTTCAGACGAGTTGAGAAGAGTTTATAATTACAAAAACATGTTGACGAGTGCTTGTGTAAAGAGTGCTTTTTTATGGAATGAGTGTGTTTATGTCCTCACCTGTGGACATAGGCTGTCAATTTGGGTGGCAGCCATTCGAACCAACTTCACACCCTCTTCATTGTTGGAGATGGAGCAAGCCAGGTTCGCCACCTGAATAAAACCAAGCAAAAAAAGGACACAACACTTATAATGGAGTGCTTTTTACCTGAAAGTCATGAGCATAGAAATGTTTTCTCGTTCGCACTCTGGCAGACTCCTAACTGAACAGCATTGGTTCACATTTTTTCAAGTCATAAAACAACATTCCCCTAACCTATGTACAATGAAACACTTTTTGGTTGTTTTACTCGTTCCTTCTGTCCGTACTGGCTCGAGAGATACAGTCCTAATGCACTTTTACTGTAAGTGATGGGGACAAAATCGGCAGTCCACATCCTGTCCAAAAATACATTCTTAAGTTTAGTCCAAGGCAGCCTCAGTTAGACAAATCAAGTGGGCATCTTCCACAGTTAGACTTTTGAGTTCGAATTTTCCTCAGAGCTAAAAAGACTTAAGTAGATATCCACATGCCTACTGTATATCAATAGCCAGTATCACATCATACATACATATACATCGATACAGGGGGCAATTTCATTTTTTTGCTACACAGTTGGTGGGAATACCTTTGTCGATGAGTGCATGATGAGTTAATTGACATAGATGTTGTGTCAGTCCAACTTATGTGTGGGAACTCATTTTTATAGACCACAGATAATACAGTTTGTGACATAGTAGAGTGACATGGCAAAGGTTGGGATAAAGGTAATTGGATTCATTCAGATCCAAAATGGCCAGGTTCATACAATATGTAAACAGAAAGCCTAACTCATCAGGTTGATATTTCCATGACTAGCGTGCCTAAATCGTTATGAGGCCTGGTGGTGCAAAGAGGTGCTTTATTGTATAATTAGGGTGCCAGATGGTTTTTATGTATGAAACGACCGTTACTTTGATTTAAGTCTGTCCTATCAAAGTACGGTTTCTTGATCACATGTTTCCAACCTGACTCCTTTATTGAAGAGAGCTTTTAACGGTTATTTGTTTTAATAGTATACGTCAGGCTCTGTGAATTTGTCTTCAGTTTTTTGGGAAACTAATTATAGTTGATTAATGGCATTTGATAACTTTGTGATTTGGTATCTGTATGCAGTATATCATAACAGTTTGGCTAATAGGGACTGTTTAGGTGGAAATTACGAAAGGTGCTGTGTCAAATTTGAAACCACAACGACACCTCTATCAATTTCTTACTGAAAGAAACATAGTCTGCTGTATTCCCATGTGAAGCGTTAGATTTCTCCACAGTCCCACTGTATTACACAGTCAATTTTCATAACTTAAAACTCTATATCCAATACCATCCTGAAGTAAATCAGATTGCAGCATGAGCCCAGGCTTTGAAACTGAGCTAAACAGACACATGCCTGTTGGCAGCAAAAGGTGCCAGTCTGTATTAGCACTTCAAGTGCTCACATGTCACTGTTTGAGGCAAATTGAGGTAAATCAAATTTGTGTTAGAGGACTGTTCCTTAGAGCTCTGTCTCTTTACTCATGACAGCAATGAGCACATTGATGGATTGCAGTCCTTTATGTGAAGCGGTGTGTGTATGTGTTTAAAGTGTGTGTGTGTGTGTGTGAGTGTAAGAGATAGACAACAGCATGCAATTGAGAGTCTGTGTTCCACATAAATGTGAGTGGCTGGTTGCAGAGGGTTTGAATAACATATGCAGCATAATTTAAAAGGACAATTCCAGTATAAGTCAAGTTCCCTGCATTGACTTTCTGTTTTACATTACAGTAAACTATACTGACCATTTCCAGGAACCTTTATTGCTTTATGCTTTGAAATATTTGCAAATTTCTCCTTGTCGAGGCAAACTCAATTTCAAATGAATGCTCTATAGTTTCTACAAAATACTCTCAGTAAGGAAGGCTGGCCAAATCAAGCCATTATTGTTTAGGATTCAGTTATTTTTTTCCTTTTACTTAAATGGACTTCAGCTGCATCCCGCTTTGATTTTGTTCTTGTTTTTCTGACTAACAGAACACTTACCATTGAATTTGCAAGTAAAACTCTCCTGTCATGTCAGATCTCTCCTAAATAGAGTGTACCCATTTCGAGAGTGTTCGTGGCGAGATATTTTTGCTCTAATACAATTTGATGTAAGTTTGTGGGCTGAAACTGAAATCACACGAAAAGTCTGATTGAATAACAAAGCCTTAATGTGTCATTTGCAGCGTGTCCAAGTAGCAGGCTTTCAAGAAGTAGGACAAAGGTTCAGCACTTTCCATTTAGCTTTTTTTCCCCCCAATTGCAGTATAATGGCGGTACCTGACCAGCAGAAAGCAAGTCCCCTCTCTCTGTTTTCATTATGTAGTTTTCTTTCTCTAGTTCTGCTCATGCCCAGCAGCTAATGTGAGGCTTCGCGGAGCCCATGTGAGGCAAAGGGGCAAAGGGCATTGTGGAGGCTGGAAACATGCCCAACAGTCCTACTCCCACTCCCTATTACCCCAACACAGAGAGCTGGGCCTGGGCCAACACTGGAACATCCAGCCAAAACTACTAATTGCAATTATCTAAGGAAGTGCCTCTCCTTTGAGGTTTTTTTCCAAAGAAAGGAGGGAAAAACCAAGACAGAAGGTTTGAGACTTCACCGTGCAAGCCTAATGCTGATACGGTCAAGGATGTTGGAATAGAATATGTGATTCAAAGAGGTGCGTGTGTGAGAGAGGGAGAGGAAGGGAGCAATAGGGAGAGAGAGAGAGAGAGAGAGAGATCCCTGCTGAATGCTCATTCTTCATTTTAGCCTCGAACAAAGAACTATCGATTTTGTCCTTTTGCTCTGCCCTGGATAATCACTTCAATTCTAATTTGATGAAGGTTTCCACTGCAGTTGGGGAGATGGGCACTCTCATGTATGGTATCTAATTCACCTAAATGTAGCTGAGTAACTGAATTTTTTTTCTTTTTTTATGCTGGTAGTATAGAACCTGATATCTATAATCAGGAAGCACTGATGATGGTAACACATTAACATCTTAACGGTCTCTCTTTATTGCTATTTAGCACTGTCTGCGCACAATGTATATAATTACCTCCATGAAATCTCATGAAGCTACTCTTTGTTGTACCTATACCTATTATTCCTTTTGCAATGCCTAAAACATTTGACAAATTACTATTAATATGTTTTATCTTTGATCATTCTGGATGGAGTGAACACTTAAGTGGCTGTGCCAAAGAGCAGAAGAGCTGAGCCAGAAGAGGACTCTCCTTGCTTCACTCAGGACGGTCAGTGCCCCCGTAAACCATGCCATTTCCACAACCATTTTCGGGCAGCAACACAACACAAATCTCCCTTCCAGTTACTAACTCTCAGGAATGACTAATAGAGCCGGTGTCAGCCAAGGTGCTGGGCACAACAGCTTCGCCTGAGGATGAAGCAGGAGGTGGACTAGAAAAAGGAGAAGAATAGGAGTGGAAGAAGCAATCAGTGGGGATGACATTTTAAGTAATGTGATGTAACACAGAAGCACTTTGTTCTATTAAAAGTCTGTGATCTAGATGCTTACTTGTTGCAGGGATGGGGTTGGCAAAGGCTTTATTGACATGGGGCTAAAGGGTCGTGTTTTATCTCTTTTAAATGCACAAAACCAGTAGAATCTCTCACTACACTTTTTTCTGCTTTTCACCATGTGGGCACACACATAAGCACTGACATGCACTCACAAACACAATAAATAAACTGTTAACATAGATGGAGCAGAACATGTGACGGGGCAATAGTGTATGCAGACTGTGAAACAATTACAGGCCTGCTCTCGCAGTGGTACTCCTACACAGTAAGGAGCTGTAAGCTCCCAGTGGTGACACCATAGCTACAACGTATAGGTGACGGAAGCAGGTTAGGGTGCATTACATTTGGTGACCCCAGATGTCAAGGTTGAGTGAAGGTCAAGTCTAAAGGGGATAACATGCGGCAGGAGTCGATGACCTGCTGTATCTGACAATGAACCACATCTTTGAAAATCAATCCCTATTAAAGAGGGAAGTACGTACCGCCTGAGGAAGAATGCCCACCAGGCTTGCAACTACATCGAAAGGCATGCCAGACTTTGCCGCATATCAAACAAGAAAAGTCTAAAATAACAAGAACAAAGGAAAAAGATTTTCAAGAATGTTCGCTATGGTAATGTTTAATATGTCTCTTCTACACTTGGATCTTCTTGATTGCTGGATTACTGATTTTTACAACAAATTTGACATCCTTGTCCTTATTAAGTGACAAACGTAATTTGTTATCGTGTGTGATCACAGGAAGTGAAATAAACAAGGAACATCATTTTAATAAAACCTTTTATACAATATTTAATATTTAACACTGCCAAATCTATTGGAAAACAATATAACAGACAATTGAACAGTCTCGCCTTCTCTCATATGTCGGGAAGCAAAATATTTGAAATTGGGGAATAGCTTCGAGAGTCATTTTGATTGCAGATTGCTGTTTAAATGCTCCCTGTGCAACCTTTTTCCCCACCCCCCTCTCCACCCTCGCCTGAGAGATAGTGGACCTAAATTGCGTGTGACTCTAATGCACTTAGGAGTTCTCTCTACACTTCCTAACTTAGAATGGAAATGAGTTTAAGTCACAGTTTACAAAGTGACAAGTCCACTAATACGTGGCTGACGAGGATACAATCCTTCACACACTGCCTCCCCACAGACCCCTGGTTTGGTTCATCAACTCCATGCATACAGATGCAGTCACTAAAGCACAAAAGCAAATACACAGAGAAACAAACAGTGTCTTTCATTCTTTCTAATGCAATAATATTCTATTTCTAACACTAATAGTGTTCAGTAGTCAGGGTTTTAATTCTCTTCTGCTGAACTGTAATGTTTAGAAAATGGCCCTCATACATCCACTGAGGGCCCTTTATAGCAACATGGACGTTCACCGACCCGATTCCATACGGTCAATGCATCCTCCACAAAGCTGCTTCTACAGTCGTTCACCTCCAGCTAATGTACACACGGAACCTTTACTATAGGAATATGGTACAGGTGTGTGTGTGTGTGACTGAGGTAGGGATGTACAGTGGAAGTCAGTAGGAAATGAGAAAGTCCACTGTGTAATTCCCCAATTATAGTATGCCATGACTTTCTTCCACTGAAAAAGTATTACTAATTTTTAATACTTTGAACCAAGCTGGGAGGCCAAACTCTTAATTGGTCTTCAATAGAACTTCACTCCACTAAGTGCTACAGCCAACAGCCATGCCACTGTCTCTACCTTGTCTTTCCCTGTGATCCGCACTCCTCATGTGGCTTCCTTGTCCCTGGTTTAACTCTCTGTGTTAGTATGTCTTTCCTGTCTTGCTGCTCACCTGCCTACCAGCACCGTCCAGCAATCAGCTCATCACCTCTACTGCATATCAACAGGGGCTCTTTTACCACTCGTCACCAGATTGTTGTGTCAACTACTGTGGTAGCTATACGATCAGGCCTCAAGCTTAGTATCTAAGTGAATCGTTTACCTTGTTTTCATGTAGCCTGCATGAACGCTTGTTTGTTTCCTGTGCTTGTTTCTTGTTGGGCTGCCTGCCACTATGCTTGCCTGCCAACCTTGTCTCCCTTGCTTCCTCCGCCTGACCCGCCGTCCTGCCTCTATCCATTCCACATCTTCCATCTGCAGTCACAAGCCACCCCCTCTCTTCAACCCATCCTCATCAACAGTACTATTGTAATAAAACTGTTAACCTTCAGCTGCGTCCTGATCTATGTCCAACCAACAACTGTGCACAACAACACCAAGATAGTCCCCGTAAATTCAAAGCTCACAACATAAACAATCTGTCCGTCCTCTGTTTTCTTACTATGACTTTAACGATGCCAATACTTGCAAACCTAGAGACCTTTTATAGATTATGACTACATGTTAGGAACTCTATATATTTTGCATAGCTTGTTTCTTTGACTTGGAAATATATAAAACAGCCTCTTAGAGCATGCCATATGTAAGCGTATTTAACTCTAGAACATCTCTCGGAGGTCCTAATCTCACACAAAAAGAGGTGGTTGAATTACAAACTTCATGAAAAGGTAAAGTGTATAAAAAAAACTGCAGAAAGATGTTTTCAGTTTTAAATAACTTACTTCATTTCCATTTTCTGCTCTATGATTTTTGTTTTGTGTCAATCTTTATTTCAGACATTGCACAAGGTCTTGCACAACTCTGAATGCCTAATGATTTAAAAATAAATATTGGCTTAATTTCCATTAAATATTGATGCTTTTATTTGTGTTGGAATAGCAGAAGCTCAATTGCAGCCATTCCTATTATTTAAGATAATTATTAATTAAAATGCCCCATTACTACTATCAGATGATAAGGACAATTATGGATGAAGTAGTAAGAAGTGCATGGATTTAAACTTTTCATTTTGACCAAGAAAAGAAAACTCTTTTCTTTCGAGTCTATATGATTATGAATTAAAACTGAATAGCTCTCCAAAATCACCTCACGGTCTCCTTGACAACCATGACGTTCATGAGAGGCTGACAGCATGTGATTTACAGTGGTCATTTATCTGGAGCCGCAGCTGAGGTTTGGGTATTCCTGTTAATACCGTGGATGGCTTCTCGATAAATATGATAATTTGCTGCAGACTGCTCAAGAGATAAACCAGCACTGCTTGTAGGGAGAGGTTAGAATCGCACATGAGACAGCAGCTGGGGTGGAGGACAGCACAGTCGAGACAAGTACAGACGCATTCACATGGCCGCAGACTTACATACACACAACACCGGAAAGGAGAGTAGAGGCACCTGATGCAATACAAAATAAGATGCTAGCAATATATTTGCAGCAGTCTGTACTCTGCTTATTCACCCCTTTCTAGAGCTAAATGTCAAGGACCAGTGGTTCCTTTCAGTGGCCACAAACACAAAGGCTTCAAAATGTGATTTATTTTCATTGAAATTTGAATGCCTAAATGCAGAGGGCCATGGGACGAGAGGATGGGCACCTAGAGAATAATATCCACCATATAAAATTGTATTGAGTCCAACAAGGGACACAGAGAGGTAATTTAAAGCAATGTAAACAAATTATAAAGCAAGCTGGACAGAGCTGTGTTGGGACAAGGATATACGGTTTATACGTGTGTGTGTGTGTGTGTGTGTACGTGTGTGAATGTCTGCACATGCACTAGATGAACAACTTACAGCTTCCAGTTAGCCATTCACATTGCTGTGAATGGCTGGCCTTAAAGGAAGAAGGGAGATGAGAACAAATGGCTGACTCACTTTCCCTTAGGCAGAGAACAACTATTCACACTTCCTATTGGCCTTGGTGTCTTGCTGCTTTGCTTCGCTCTTGTCTTGAAGAGCAAAGGCTGGCTAGACTGATTTCTCCTCATATAGCTACAAGCAATCACTCGCACAGGGAGTGTTGGTACCACCTATACAGTCAGAGAGTTGTGTCTCCCAGGTAGGTAGCACAGTAGTTTGTTCATCTTACAACATATTTTGCCTTTTGCTCAAGCTGGTGCTGCAGCCACAGGGGTCAGAATGTCTCTCTCACAGTTCTTCTCCATTACTCCTTCTCCCGAAAAAAGAAAGAAATGAAAAAATGAAACAAAAAGCAACTAGGCCTGTTTCAACTGAAGTATCGATTTCTCTTTGCATTCTCTCGGTCTCTCTCTCTCCCTCTCGCCCTCCCTCCCTTTCTAAGAGTGCTAGCCAAGCAGTCAGGCTTGGCACCAAAACATAATTATGAAAATGGACCTCTGGGTTGTTTCTTTTAATCTATCTGTACATTTCACAGTCCCTCTGCAACAAAAGCTATTTAAAAACAGTTCCAGGGGAATTGAAATGTTTAATCCACTGTACTGTAAAGAACGGTATACTTATTGATGACAATGCATAATTCAGGTGTGTAGCAGATGCATCACTGCTTTTAGCTCAAATCATCAGCAAATGCCAATACAATACAGTCTCACATTGTATATTGTTAGCAGACCCGCAGACATCTAACTACCGAAGCGGAGGGAGATTTGAGCGCTCGATAGTTCCTGTCAAACGCTGGCATCAATTTACACTGTGTGGCACCCATGACAAAGTGCCTAGACTCAGACAGCAATTGCTGCTCTCTCCAACGTACAGTTCAGTGGCCAGTGAAACCTAAATGACACAGCCAAAATCAGGGCCATTTTCAAGACATTAAACTCTGCAGCACGACATGACATAAAGTAGCTGCAGTGTCAAAACTGCTTCCTTGCTCAAAGTGCCAGTGTTAAATTTCAGTGCAAAATGCCAACAGATATAACGTATAAAGTTTGTATTTATCCTGCCTGTATTTACAGGTTGTTAAGTATGGAAAATGTATTATTCTGAACAGCAGGTTATTACGCAAGATTTGTTCTCCAACAAAAGGTCATGCAAGGTGTGATGCTTTTATATCTGAAACTTTAGTTAATGAGCATGTTTAAGACGTAATCTATTCTACCTTAGTCCCATTTGGCCTTTCATAAATTGGAAAATGAGCTCCCTCTTTCATACAGGACACGGTTCTCAGTTGATCCAAAGGATGTATAACTCCATAGTCCAATCTCAGGCAAAATGTGAACACGGCAAGACCTTGACATTTCTCCACATCACATGCCCCTGCCTTCTCAAATCTATCTAAGGCACAAGAAAAGCATGATTAGTCTTGTTGGATGATAGATGCACACAGTGGGAAAGGTCAGCATTTGTCAGTCCTTAATGCCTCAGCCTTTGAATTGGGGGATGGGTGAACAGAAAATCAGCCATGAGAATGGGAGTTAGTGTCATTGATGATTTATAAGATTGAATAATTACTCATTCTATGTCATACATGTTTAGAAATATAAACAGCAAACGTTTGCTTTACAACCTTTGATCTGCTTAACAACGTGGTCTCATCCCTACTCGGCGTGTTTTGTAACTTAGGACACCTTTGCATAGTATCTTGACGCAGACGGATTGCTTGTGGTTAACATTGTAAAACGTTTTTCATCATCTATTGACGTCTGTCCATCCTGGGAGAGTGATCCCTCCTCAGTTTCTCTCCCTGAGGTTTCTTCCTTTTTTTTTTTCCATTTGAAAGTATTTTTGGGGGGAGTTTTTCCTTATCCGATGTGAGGGGAAAAATGATATCCTCTGCGAGTGCTGAAATCAGAAATTCATACATCAAAGCAAATTGATTTTTTTATTAGCATCAAATCATTTCCACCCCCTTTTCTGCTTGAAGAAAAGCTATATCGTTTTGTACGTTCAATTTGTGTAAAAACAACACAAGTCCTTCAGAGATCCCAGATGCACCAGATGGACTTCTTGATCTGATCTGTCTGGTTCAGTTCTGTCTGAGGAAGTCTAAATGTGCCCATGGAACTGTCACATTGATTCCTGTGCTTTTAAATTCTTGCTCATTTGATTTTCTCTCAGGTGAGAACAAGAAAGTGTGAAGACGTGAAAGGCCATCATGACACTAGCTGTGAGCAGAGTCAACAACACAATTAAAATAGTCTCCATCCTGATGGCCATGAGTCCTCCACCATCTTTGAATATTATTCCTGGGGTGTTAATAAATAACACATCAACTATAATGCAGCGTGCACCAAAGCTCTTGCTGATATTCAAACAGTTTTATACGTATAATGTCTGTGGTGATAGAGTACACTGCAGTACACTGTGTTTAGTTCAGCTACTTTTCTGCACAGTGATGCATGTGAGGTGATAAAAAAAAAGTGATGAAAGAGAGAGCAGAACACAAAGTGATGCAAAAGGAAATCTCGAAACTTTTTTGACTTCAGATATTTTCCTCTCCTGTCCCTTCATATTCTGGTGACATAAGGATGACAAAACAATCACTGTAAACATTTCATTTTCCCCTTTACTGCCTTTATGAGGACAAACATCTGGGAGTGTTAGTGGCATCCATCTTTGATGTCAGTTTTACCAAAGGGTGTTAACGTGTTAATTTAAATAGTAATGTCTTGGCACACTTTTTTGGCAGAGGACATGTACCGAAATAATGAATCAGATAATGAATCACAGTAAGTCTAAGGGCCCAGTGACCAAACAAAATCAAATTATTAATCAGGGGAAGCCTTTGATACAATGGCTTGAGCTAATGCTAATTACTTCATTAAGGTGAAGGCATAACTTTTGTCCTGGGGTTGCAAATTAATATCAACCCTGGAACCAAATGTGTTACAGGTGCTTTTCTAGCAATGATAAACTATAAATTGTGAGTCCAATTAATTTAGGATTGATGTAATTAAGCTTTGAGAACTGAACACTGCTACATCTATTGCTCCTTGGGGAGTAATGTCGGGACATTTTCACAGTAAATCATGCTCACATTCTTCCCTTTCCACCTTGACAATTCTCTAGATAACTCATTTAAACATCTATCTGACACCAACCACTTTTAGGAATCGGTTGACTTAATGTTGCCTTATGACCAGCTGGGTCCAGCCTGTAGTAACTAAGGTTATTCCCACAGTAGAACAGATGGGAGGTTCTGGGAGTCACCATCAGGGCATAGTCACAGATACCATCTCAGGGGTGTTGTTGCTGTGATGTGTAATTGGATATTTGTATTTAAATCATGCTGTTTGTTTTGGCTTCATCGACTAACCTAAAAGTTAGGTTTATACGAACAGATCCTGCTCATATTTACAGTCTCAGAGGGCTCTACAAAGGCCTGTGATTAACCAATAAACTGTTCATGTAAAGGTGACAATAGCAGCTTTTGTATCTTTGTTATGTGAACAACAACAGATTTGTCATGTGTAGGAGAACATGTGTTTTTATCTCGCGGCTCAGATCGTACTCAGATGACATGGTTACATTTTCTAAAGACTCCTAGTCTGTCAAAACACTGATGCCCTATGAAGAGGGGACTAAAATACTATGCATGTTTAAAAGTTAGGGTCATATGACTGGTCAAACCCACTCAAGCTACATTTAACATCACATTGGGGAGAGAGAGAGAGAGAGAGAGAGAGACAGAGACATATAAACAGATGGAGGGATAGATAGATAGATAGAATGAGAAATAAAACATATTAAAAGTCCCTGACTAGCTAGACAGGGACAGTGTTTACTCTTGATGCAATGAATAATTAATTATAATCAATCCTTGCATTTGTATTTCCTTTGTGGCAAAAGAAGAACACACCAATAGCCTTATTGGTGAATGTGCCTACATTGCTGCTATTCTCAGTGGGACGTAGCTCGTTTCAATTTCAACACAAGTTTTCTGTCTATCAGTCTCATCAACACACGTATTTTTCTCACTCATATTATGTTGTTTAAAGGGTTAACTAAAGTAGCTTCTGACAAACAATCAGCATTCCAATACTTTTTCCAAGTTGACTTTATTATTGGTTTGACATTTGTCAGATGAAACCAGACTGAAGGTTATTTACTGTCGTGCAGTACACTTACTACTACTTTGCTTCCCACTACTTTATTAGAGCATCCACATTCTGTTTGTGAGATTCTCTCACGATTCCTACAATGGAACAAAACCAGTTGTGTCAATAACATATACAACTGTGAACTTAACACCTGGCACATAAATATGGCAAGCACTTGTACTGTAGCACCTATATCACGTTTTTAGTTATCTAATACAGATACACTCCAAATTCAGAATTACTCCTACATGTATCAAAATACACTTATCTGCCAAATGAATGTAATGATTCATTAACTTGCTAAGTCTAGGAGTGGAGCAAACTACTGAGTGTCTATTATAAAGGGAGCATGATTCAGTAAACAAGGTAGTGACTTTGGACACAGAAGCACGCAGGATTATACTCCAACCTTAAAACATGGCTGACAGTGCTTGACCCTAACACCACAACCTCATCCCCACCACAAATTACTGCTACATTGTTAACCACATTTAAAATGCAGTCACTTAAAAATGTATAAGCCAGCAAGTGGCCTGGCATTGTACCACTTAGTGCAGAGCAACAAGGCACATAATTATATCATTTCACTGGTTCAGTGAGTGGATTGGGAAAACATATGCCTTTGTTTGCCAAGCTGGGGGTGAGTCTTGAAGTATAGTATGGTTTGGATGCACGATTGGAGAAAAATATTAAATAGCTACATACAAAAAAGGGAAAGCAACAACTAACATTTTAAAACTCAGATGCGTCACTTGTGCTGAATTACTCATCAGAGCTGCGAACAAATCTTCAGCCAAAAACCTTTGCCACCCAGATGAGACAGAGGTTCGGGGTAATTGGCTGGAAATGGGAAAGCAAAGACTTTCTGGATTATTTGCCATGGTAACAGTTGTCTCGTCTCCTCAGCCAACATAACTTTAGTCTCCGCAGGTTTTTTTAAACTGAATGAAGTGTGTGGATATGAAATCATATGCTGCGGGTAAAGCTGTGAAGTTGTGCATTTGACAGCACTGTAATTAAAAATAACTTACTACTACTAACAGTCAATGACCGTACAAAAGACAATTACATGTCGTTCACAGCAGGGAATATTCTAGTTATAACAGTAAAGAAATTATTACACATTTTTACAAACATGTAATGACCTATTTTTAATGACCAATCATACAAAAGAAAAGAAGCAATTACCTATGCAATTACCACTTCCCAAAAGTACCGAAGTAAAGGTTTGAGTACATGTAGATAATTAGTAATAGGTGCAGTGATAACTTGGCAACCTGACTCAACATCATGTCAGAACAACATGTGTGTGGTCAAAATAAAAGTTGTTTAGTGTACATGTTTTTACAAATTTATTTTTGGGGGCCCACAGTGATAATGTCACTGACCTGAGGTTCCCTTGAGTCAACACAGAGTATGATTATGGTCATATGAGATCAGCAGAAGGCGTGAGTAAAAGGGGGGGTGCAATGTGCCAAATCATCCTCCTTTTGAGGCAGTCACATCCTTCATTCCTCCCCCACACGGCCAAAAGTAAAGCTCGCCTCTTGAGAGAGAACGGATGGCTCCTTCTGCTCCATTAATCTAATGACAATGCCCCGTGACTAAGACCAGCTTAGCAGGCATTGCTCATCCCCATTGGCTCCCCTTTCACTTAGCATGCCATCTATGCATGAATGCAACAGGGGCAATGACAGTAAAGGAGGAGGAGAAAGAAAATGAAGAGTGACGGAGTGGCTGCAAACAATGCTCAGATTATATTGCACTGGTGTGTCAATGGTTACGGGATGTCATAAGGATGTCACATACCAGTACTGGAAAAAGGGTTTGATGAACTGCGTTTAGAAAACTGTCAAAATTGTATAAAGACAAGACCTCAGATTTCCCAGGATGTAATGGTATATCTGTGATTGCCAGTGTAACGGGAAGGCCTTGAGTTTCATCATGTTAAGGGCAAGGCTACTTGTCATTTGGTGTTGTTTTGAGGGCACCAATGCCAGGGCAGCAATTTAAGGGTTTAAGATGATTTTATTTTTGAATACATACACCTTGTATAACTATCAGTGAAAAAAATTAATAAAACCGCTGTTTTTTTCACAAAATAATCAATTGATATTCATGAATTACCAATATTTGTCAAAAAGAGTCAAAAGTTCAATCATGCTGAGCCCTTGACTAATCAGAGTCTGGTTGTAACGATATATGAGCTATGTGCCTGGATTTCACCGGGCGCAGCTGTGCCGGGGCTGCCAGAGCTGATCACGGTCACTCAATGCTTTTGATTTCACCGAACGTGCCGCAGCACTTCCCACAAACGATCTCTACTCCACAAAAAATATGCACCAAGTCAAGTTTTGACAGAGCCGTGCCTTGCTGCGCATAGTCTCTCCTTTGTTGTTTGAGGGGATGCACCCAAAACTGGTTGCTCCTCATGTTAACAGGTACTGTATGTGACAATAAATACAAAAAAATCGACAATGGGGATGAATGTATTAACTAACTAAGATAACTAAAACAGAGCTACACATCTTTAATCCATCTTGGTCATAACTGGACTTTTAACCTAATTAACTGCTGTACTCTGCAGACTACAGCAAAACAAAGAAAAAAGAAACAATTATAAAAGATAAAAACCCAAAACATTTAACTACATAACCTATTTGGCCTATGGTCGAAGCACAAGTAATTGAAGACAAACGTCTGGGAGTGTGGAAAAATTACCAAATCAACAGAGTCTGCAAGTCAACAGAATTGGGCTTTTGCAACGCTCTCGGTGTGGTATGAAGCTGTGCGGAGGAAAAGGAATTCAGAATCTTACCAAATGACACCGGTTTCTAAACCTCACTGACAGGAAAGAGGCAGAAAAGAAAAGAACCAAATCAGCTTGGGCAGTGTGGGCGGGACATGAAGGCCGCTGTGGCCCTTGTGAAATTCCCGTCCTGACTGCGAGTTACGACGCAGTGAGTGAAACAGAAAGCAACATTCCTTTCAACAATTAATCTGTATTTGAAGCGTGAAATTAGATGAAAAATAAAATCAGGGGGCAACCTCAAATTGTGGATTTTTCTAGTGTGAGCCAACCTCTTCAGTAATGCAATTTGTCTCTGAGCCCTGCAGGCCATGTGAACATAACGAGATAAATTATTGCTCTGCATGGACTGCTTGACAACTCCCAACAGGTCATAATCTTGACTATCTCATATATGATTGACAAATAAGCTCTTCCTCACCTAGCAATGAAATCCATTACTGCAACAACTCTCCATTACAACATGAATGGTGACTTTCTGACAGAACAAATGCACAAAACTGCAATCTAGTCTTGCAGCAGTGCGATAACAGTAGAGTAGAGTCTACACGGAATAACGAAAGACTAGCAATTCAAGACATGCTTGCAGCAAAGCTATGGCGCCACCTCCACTTTAATTCAGACTTGAGATGATGTTCTTTTGGTTCAGCCCTGTGGAGTAGGTAGTAGAAACAGGCCCTTCCAGCTGATACCTCTGGGAATGTCACTGCTCTGCGGTGTATGTGTTGCTTGCCGATGTCCGCAGGAGCACAGGCTCTGTGTTCGTCCAGCATCCCATAGGAGAGATGTCTGCTTCAGCCTGACCTCCGGGGAAATAGCGACCAGAAGTTGGCTGTCAAATAGCAGTGCTGCTTGCCCAGAATAGCATGAGGTCAGTGTGGAAAAATAGGCCTCCCCCACAACAAGAGCAGACAGGGCTTCTTAACTAAATGTGTGACATTCTGAGTCAAGCTAACTGCCAAGTATTCTTACTCACATTAAGAGTTAATGTAACAGATCTGTTTGGGTGTGACTTTGCCACATAAACCCACGGCAGTGACTGAAGTTATCAATAACAGTAAGTGGTTCTCTCACCCCTGAGGTCAAGGCAAAACTTGATTTCAATTACCCTAATTCAATGTTACAAAAGCTCCACAAGGCGTTCATTAGGAGACATGAAATGAAAGTGAAGACTTGTAACCTTACGTGTGAAATGATCAAAAAAAGAATATGTTGACATCAGACCAAAGCTTTTTTTCTTTATGGTCAGTATGATTTCAATAAGTGTTCAAGAGGCATTTGTCAACCCTCTTCAGCTTGTCACATTTTGAAATAAAAGGTTGGGGCATCTTACTGTCTTCCGGGTTTAGGATGCTCACCATTGAATTGCACTGTCTGGTCTCTATCTAGTAAAGCAAAATAAGTAAATAACTAACAGAACTAATAGAAAAGATGTACAGAATCGCAGGTAAGACGAACAACAAAATGATGCCGTAAACGGTTGCTGTAGGCTCTTGCATTCACGTGTATATGAGGGCAGTTACTGAACCTTTTATGTAGATTTGACTCACCTCAGAGCTGTCCTGTAGTTAAACGGTCTAAACGTGCTGTTTTAACAAAAGGTCAACTAATATAAACTCATCTTGATATAATGGAATGAAAGCAAAGTTGGCATCTTTTAAGATGTTTTCGCCATAAAAGCCAGGTTTATGTTTCATAATAAAGTTGTCACAAGTAATCACTGGATCATGATCAATGGCGGAACAGCCCTGGATCACCAGGGCACTCTTTGCTTGTTTCAGCATTGTTTTGGGGCAAAAATGTCCCTCGATGTCTCTGTCTTGATTGAGTGTTCTTCTGCTTTATTACCCAGGGGATGTTTGTTGCCATGGTGACAGAGAAAGCAGGGGCTGACACAGCGTTTCATTGCTGACCAAATATAGAGCAAAATGAATAAGTATTTGTCTGTACATGTAGATTAATCTGTGATTGTATGTGCACATCTTTCTGTGCATTGGTAAGCTTTACATTCAGTTACACTGATTTCTGGCTTTTAACCAAAGTACCGGCGCTCTGCACTGTCATCTCACCGAGCAACACGCTGGGAATATACACTCCAGTATAAATAAATATTAAATATTGTGTTTATACTTCTGGCTTATAAGATAACCTTGAACTTGCAAACATGTCTTTCTGCTGTTATATTAGAGAGGTGACTACCGACATCCACCTACCAGAGTCTGCTGTAAAAAGTGTCCGTAAAGCATTATAGACAGGGGCAATATTCTGTTGTAAAAAGGACATGTTCACCTTGGCTTTTAAATGTTGAAAATATATGAAATATTCTGTTTCTACTACCTTGCAACCCCGGCTACTGTAAAATGCAATAGTGTACAACTGTTTGTGTGCATTCTTAGATACACCAGAAAAAAAACAGGCAGAGATACTCCTAAAAAACATGCATATTATGGAAAATCTCTCACTCTCACACAAACACACACACACACACACACACACACACATTGGTGAGACCACACACATACTAGTGAAACAATCTCATACCAACACACTGGACGCTTGCTTTCATACTCATCAGTGAAATCATGCACTTGTGTATAAATGGATTCATTGGCTTGTATGCTTGCTTTACCCAGTCTAGTATGTATACATTTGTGAGTGTGTGTGTGTGTGTGTGTGTGTGTGTGTGTGAGAGAGAGAGCATTTAAGACTGAATTGTTTTATGGCAGATAACACATCAGCCCACAGTGCACATCACATCTGTGTGAAACAGCTGCATGACACCCAGATGCATGCATTCACATGTCACATTGCTTCTCCAAGTTACTCGTCATTTCAAGTTACTCGTGGCTGCCTGTTATGGAATGAGATCAGACCAATTAATTCATATGGATCAAATTAACCCAAAGTAACACACATTACACTCACAAGACACAATATATCACATTATAGTGTATGCCCTGATTAATGCATATTAGAGCACAAATAACAGCCTGTTCTAACAATATTAGATAGTCCAGTAAACTGTGTTTACAGTATTAATCCTGGGGAAGAGCGAGCTAGTGTGTCTAACCCTGGGTGGTGTGTCTCATGAACTGAGCAGCTGAGCAGGAGGGCGAGAAAAGCCTTGTGTGCTTCTGTGGCCATTTGCATACTCTATGAATCGGATCAAAGATTGTGTGATGAGCAGTTCCTTCCTCATGAATATGCACGAGGCATTGTTCTGCTTTCATTATAAGTCTGTTTAGCCTGAGATGCACTGCTCGGCTACATCCACACTAATACGTTTTTCGTTTAAAACCGGAGTTTTAAAACAAAAATGATCTCTGTCCACAAGGGCGTTTCAGCATCATTTTCGAAATGATTTTCCTCCAGACAAACGAGCCTAAAAATGAATATTACACGACTAATCACGTACACTCGGCATGCGGGAGCCGGTGTAAACAGGAAGTAGATTGGTTGCTGTATATACATGAGTAATATAGGTGTATATATACACGAGTAATATAGTCTTTAACAATGAGAGGTCTTGCTTTATCTCTCTCTCACACACACACTTCGAATTTACTTTAAAATGAAAAAAATGACACAAGTACGGGTCAATAGATGTGGTCAACACACGTCTCACTCGTTCCCTCTCGGTTTCATTGTTGTCTGTTCACACTTGTAGCTCTGCTGGTGGCTGAAGTCTCTGTCGTACTGGAGCGCAATTAATGCTTTTGTTCCTTTATAGTTCACATGTGGACTTCACAATAGTTTTACAGAATAAAATAAGCATTGTGCCATCGCCCTCCTCAAAGCCTCAAACTGTGACTTCAAACTTAGGGCTGATTACGCCACTGGACACGCCGTTCGCTAATTGCTCCAATAACATCTGCTTCCTTCGCAAAAATGCAGACTTCAACTGCACAACAGCTGCTAGTAAAGACAACAAGGTCAGCAACACCTGTAATCAGTTGTTTGTGTTGAATTAACCTGGTAGTCGATCGATAATCAAGGCTGTTGTTCTTTGTGATCTTCCGGGAAAGGCTCACGTGATGAATCACGGAAGAACACGTTGTGACTGCTAAGAACCAATCAAGTAGCGAACGCGGGTGTCTACGTCATCGTTTCCAAAACGTATGCGTTGACGACTGTCCACACTAGAAGGTAACCCAGGGGTTTTTCAACGTCTCCGTCCTTGGGAGCGTTTTCGGTGCTCTAAAACTTCGGCGTAGTGTGGACGCTCACTGTAAACGTAGCAAAAGATATGCGTTTTAAAATGGAAACGTAGTAGTGTGGACATGGCTAGTTCCACCTTATCTAGGATATTCTCTTCACCTGTGAGCTTTGCTAAACAAACCACAACTTATCTGTCTTAAAGTCTTGAGAGAAACTGGGAAATGGAGAGGGGAAAGTAAATATACAAAGCACAAAAAGTGCTGAGGAGAGAGATAAGACTACATCAGGTCAGAGAAGAAAGGAAATTAAATTAGGTATATGTCCTGCTTGTGAATTGCTGGATTTATGTTCCTGCTTTATTTATTTAATTTGAGTAAAAAAAGCGGCAGCAGTAGCAGACATGTGGATTTTAAGAGTCGTGGTCATGAATTTGTCAGGCAATAATAGAATGTGACTGAACATGGTTGGAAAGCAGGTTACAATATGAATGGACACCTAGAAACAATTGAGGGCACAGTGTTTTGGGACCAATTGTAGGTGAGATGTCAGAGACAAATGTGACAGGAGAATGGATGTGTTATAGTTACAATGTCAGTACTTATGTGCTATGATTTTCAATATACATATATATATATCTCACAGGTTGCTTCATAGCTTTTAGAAGACTAGCTGTTACATGAATCTCTTGTACTTTGAATATTTCATCAAAAAGATGAGGATATAACTGTTTTACCTTAATGACATCCCCTCCCTGCCTGCACATCTCTTTTAAAGAAAGGTTGTAACACCAGATCATAATCATCTAAAAAGGAAGGTCCCAATTATCTATAGTGCCCCTCACTTGAGCCTCTCTCATGGTGCCAAAATTCCCTTCATTATCAAAACATGTCACTCCACATTTGACAACGAACACATCCTTTTCTACCGATCTAATCCATTGAATCATGATTATTGAACAAATGCCAATGTGTGTTACTTAATATCTTCAAATTTATATGGTGATTAGGACAGCACTTCTCAATCCTAACCTGAACTCTGGTACAAAATGTGAGGTCACTTGCATTAAAAACACAGATTTAGCGACGGGTTTCCAATATAAAAATTCACACCCCGGAAAATCAGCTATAGAGACCAAAACTGTTTTTTGTACCAGGCTGTGATCATGTTTATTTAGGCTGTATAGTTGGACATTTTAACATGTGGGTATATGGGGATTGACTTGCTTTTGGAGCCAGCCTGAAGAGGCCATTTTGGCATACCTAAAGGAAACAGCTGAAAGAAGATTTCTCCCATTATATTACTGAATAAATCAAGGTAGAAGTTACAGTTCAGTCGTTGCTCCTTTCACAATTATTAAGGGACACACAGCAGGACAAATGAAGTTAACAGAGGTGCAGTCATGCTTCACAAGAAGCACATCATAAAGGTGTTAAAAATGGATATATTCCACATATATAATCCCAGAGGACCCAACCTAAGTTAACTGGGGCATAATCACAGGTTCTTTGTAATTTTGTATTCTCTCACCTAATTAATCAGCAATGGGTGGTGCCTGCTTTTGCTAGCTTGCCTTTTTAGGCATTTCTACTGTGGTAAAAAGCCGTGGCTCTAATTACGAGAGATGATCTATTTTCCATAATGAGAATTGATGGCTTTTCTTCTGCACCACCAAACATTTTCTCTCTTTTTCTCACTTTTTTCCAATTGAAGCCCCCATTCTCTTTTACTCTTCTCCCCCACACAGACATACTTCAGAGGTATGTAGAGAAAAGGGCTAAATGAAGCACTATGTGATTAATGGACTTCATTTCCAGCAGATTTCACTTCATGGTGACAGCCCACTTCCCCCCCGAAAGCTTTCTGATTATTAGATTCAAGCCTGTGTCAAAAAGTTGAAAGATGAATGTGTAGGCCTGTCCTTTCCTAATCACCCATATTTTTCTGGCTGTTCTTTCAAGAATGATGGGGTTTTCCTTAGATATCTCTTGTGTCACACGAAGAAGCTAAGAAAACCAAAAAGAGAATGAGCGCTAACATTAGGAAAATATTACTGAGGCTACTTAGTGAAAAAAAAAAATCTAAAACCATTTGTATAATAATCTGCAAAGCTGCTCTTGAGGAGGGCCGATGCATTGTGCCTAAATGAGTCATCTTGTAAAACAGCAAACCCATATATGTATACTATAATCTCGTTGCCTCCCATGCTTGTCAGAGCCTCCTAATCTTTGAACACAAAGACAGCCCCTCTCTATGTGGCTTTGCAAGTCTGTGCTAATGCTGTGTAAACATTGCTGCTGCTGTTTGCCACTGATTTAGCACATGTTAATATTACATGAGACAGAGGGGGCCTTTGATGATGTAAGTGAACATTCAAACTAGGGCTTTCCACCTCAGGGAAGTGGAGACGGGGCTGTGGAGCAGCTCCTTCGAGATTTGTTTCACTTCCGCATATGCAATAAAGCTCGGTAGGAGTTGAGCTGTGCATTTTTCCGCAGTCGCATCACCGAGGAGAATTGTTCTTGTTTTAAATAACCGTACTGAGGCAAAACATAACAGTTAAATGTAGATGGTAAAACATACAGGGGCTGGCCAATGGACGCTTAAGAATTTGTTGAAAATATGAAAACATTGATGTGTTTGTTTGCTTTTTCAGACAAAATGAATGAAACTGAAGAGCAGTTACAGTTGCTTGTTCTTAGAAAACAGCAACTTTGCCCACTCTGATCCACCTCGATGACAACGAATAAATGCCAAGACAGGGAAAGTTAGGTTTTTAGACAGGAAAGTATTTTCCAGAGCTGAGGATGTCTGGCAGCAGCTCACATTTGCTTTTGGAATCAAAGGAAAATGGTGAACCTTTAGTGCAACAAGTCAAACTATTTTATATTTGGAATAAATATGTATAAATATATGCACTGAGGGACTTTAAGGTATATATACATACCTTAAATTCCCCGTGAGTATTCCCATAACTCACAAATGTGAAGCCATGTTTAGCCTTGTGCATTAATCTAAGCAACACATCACAGTCTTGTTAAGCATCCTGTCGCTCACAGGATGCAGTAATCTTCTCCTCTGTTTCACCTGTGTTCAGGAACCAATTCCCCTGGTCTATCAGGCGCCTATGGCCAGTTTGTGCCTTCTGGGACACGTCCTTCATTATTGCTGCACCAACCTCAGATAATCCCGCACCTCCAACAGCCACCACTGGACAGCTCAGTGATGATGAGGCCAGAAAAGGTCTCTCTTTCTCTCCATCTTTCAACCGTACACCAAAACCACGCATGGCAGGTTGCCAGCTGGCATCATGCTACTCAAGATTTAAAAAAACAAACATTTTCATGCTTTTATTTTTATGCAAAAGTACCAAATTGTGTGAGCTCGTGGATGTTCACACACGCTTACAGCACAATGTCATCAATAGAGTCATATGAGGACGACTAGGCGCGAGAATGAGAAGATCAGTTTCAGGAGAGAGAACAGACTCTTGATGAGCCATTAACCTGCTGTCGGTGAAGGAAAATGGCTGTGGGACGTGGTTTAATTTACCCTTTTATAAAGAGGTCGTTGAATTGATGAGCCACAGGAAAAGAGGTACACACCTGGTTTGGTGAATTAGCAATGCTGATGGTGAACAGGTTGAGTGAGGAACTGGAAGAGAAGTCAATAACTCCGATCAATCTAAGCTTCCAGAGAATCACTGCTGCTCTGGTGGTCAAATCTATATAATTAATAATGTCGATTTGGTTGAGCCTCTTGTGGAGGAATGCTCCAATTTGAAAATCTGAAGCACTCATAGTTTGTTTTTTAGCAAAAATGATTGAAAATGGAGATGCATTTGACACAGTAGGCTAAGTGATGCACGGTATTTCATTTTGTCAGCCGGTGCTTTCATTTATCAATCTTTGTGCTGGGCATCGTCAGTATTGACTTTAAGATCTCTCTTTAAAAATATCCATCAGCGGGTACAAAGAGTCAATTTTCATTTGAAATAAGCTGCCAGAGATTTCTATGTGCTCTCCTCACCGTCCATTACAGTAGCTCTATGGATGATAACTTTTAATAGACAAAAGATGGCTTGTGAAGGTCCCTCCATCAATGAAAGAGATAAGAAAAATTGGAAAATGATGGCCTGCTCTGTGCGTACATGGCATTGCAGGTTGTCTGCTGATCCATTTCATATGAATAGACTATATTCTTGCCCATTCTGGCTCGTAAAATATAAATTAGACCCGGGTGTTCTCCGGAAAACCGATAACTGGGCAGATTTTTTTTTAATCATCCTGATCACTGTATGGGTGGAGCACATTAATGCACTCTTTTTTTAAATGATAGAATACAAAATCTTAAATTGATCGCTACTGTCAACTTTGTATGAATTTTATTAGTTGGCGTGACCCAATGGCAGTCACAAAATGATCGTACACAGTTAGGCATGAGTCCCTACCTACATGTGTCCCTACCTCTTAACATCAGAAACCTCTTAGACAAATATCCCAGTATATTCACAGACATGTGAGATATAATATCTATAATAAGCTGAATGTATCTGTGTCTACACTGTGTGCTTATGTGAGAAGGATCGAGTGCTCTAATGCATTCTACATCCTTCACTGAGAATAAAATCAAGAAATACTTTAATTCAAGTTTCATAACATGCAATAACAGAAGGTTTTGGCATGATGGGCAATAACTCCAGTGGCAGCATGCTTCACATTAACTCCCATTTGAGTGCAAGCATTTCTGCTCCCCCGCTATGTAGGAAATGGGATGTGATCTATATGAGGAAGGGCACAAACCCAGGGCTTATCATCATTATTACTTTTGATTAATACAAATTAGATGAGATCAATTATGAAGGTAACATCCTGAAATGTTGAGTTGCTAAAAGAGTATATGCCCTTTACAGAATCAATAACTAACTGATGTTTATATATGATTGTTGTACAAACAAGAAAACCAATAGTGCATATTTGTCCCAATAGTATTGTTCTTTTAAATGTGTATACACAGACACATGCACACACACAGACACACACACGTTTTCCATGCTATGCCAATGGTGTATATCAGGCAAGAGTAAAACTGCAAAGTGACTGCGGTGCTTAGTTGCAGCACTTTCCCAAATAGATTAATCCATACTAGAGGTCAAACACAACAGTGCACATTTAATACAATGTTATGAATTGTTCAACAACATGGCATCCACTTCAAGGTCATAATTTAATCATTTCTTTACTAGATTTTCAGAATTTAATTTGTCCTCAGAATGCATACTGAACATTAATCATCTCATGACTAATGAGATAAAATCCGTTTTCCGTACAGTCTACATTCGAGACGAAATGGGACCGCTCTGACCATGCTGCACCTTGGAACACTGTATTGTTTACATTCTGGAAAAAATGAAGATGATACATAAATCACAGGCAAAAAGGCATTATGGGACATCAAACGGGATATGACTAAGCCCCCATGGGCACATGACATAATTAAGGATTCATGCTGGGCTATATATATCATATTACCATAGGAAGTCTATGTTCACAGAAGCATGGTGCAGTGTCAAGTCGTATTCCTCTTTTGCTTTCTCTTTTGTCATACTTAATCTTGTGTAATCCACTTAGTGTCACATCTGAATAACATGACAGGAATTCCTCCGCTCCTTGTCGAGAAGCACCTTTACAGAAGCTAGCCCAGCTCTTAGCGAGAACGCTGACGTTTTTTTCTCGGAGCTAAGCTTATCACCACGGCAATTTGTTTGGGCAAGGTTGGGTAAAATGTGTCACACAAAACATTGCCACCAATTTATGCGTTCTCTGAGAGATAATGGACCCTTGAGTTGACTCCCCTAAAAATGCAGAGGACAGTTGGGGGCAGTCTTTTGTGAGACAGAGAGGATGTAACGCACAACATATAAATGTCAGCTCGAGGTTAAAAGATTGGTTGATTGCATCCTAAGGCACAAATGTAATTCATCAGAAAAGGGCTGATGACCAATTCCCTCTGAGACACATAGACTGAGTCACAGGGCCAAGACGCCAAGAGAAAGAAATTGCCAAATGTCAGTGTATATTATTAGAATCAATGTTCCACAAATGATTTAAGTATGTACAGATTAATGATGTTTTTAATGATGTTTTGTTTGTATTGTTTTACTGGTGCTAAACTGGTGCTTGAATGTCATTTGGTGATCCCTATGTAGCCCAGAGTAGCTAAATTAGCAGTAAAAAAATGAATCTCTGTATCGATATAGGGAGAATCATATAATTCCATTTAAAATGAATCAACTGATATTACACACGTTTATGTTCTAGAGCTTAGGACGAAGAAATAATTGCATTTCACAATCACTTTTCACATTTTACACACTGATGTGAGTAACTTGAGCCATTTCCAGTTCATCATATTTTCAATATATGTGGTTTAGCTTCTGTAGTTTCAGGCTGCGATGCTCTTGGTATCAGAAATAGCTTAATTTTGCCATTTCAATTACCCCCATGAGCTGTGTGTCACAGCCACCGCTGTTGTTGACCATGTTCGTAAGTGGGCCAAATCAGAGGGCCACAATACGTCACTTCCTGTCTTTATTAGACCTGCTCCTTTCACCTCACTCAGTATCTTTGCCTCATCTCTCTTGCTCTAAAACCCACCCTTCAACTCTAATGTGCGCCTCTTGGATTAAAAACCTCTGATATAAAGTGATAACTGTGTCTCACTAAATGGCTCTTAATGATACAGTACTCAAAATAACACCAGTTCAACCTCCAAGAAGGTCAGTAATTAAGAATGATTGCCTTCGTTTTTCACCCGTTTTCATCTGACCTCATACAGTCCATATTTTCTAAACGCTTTACTTGAGAGAAAGATTTCTTGCCACAGCTAAAGAGCTCCCTCGTGATATTCGAATGGCACCTTGTCTCTAGGGATATCCCAGATATTGTCAGCATATTAGATTCTCTTGACCTTAGTCATTGACCAAGGACTGTCTTGCCCACTTTGGTTCAATCACCAGTAAGTCGTGATACATTTTTTTTTTCTATTACTTCATGATGGAGCCTACTTTGCTTTTCTGTTACACTCTTTGAAAATTCCCCTTAGTATCATTCCTCAGAGCGATGCCTATTCAACATTCTGTCTCTGAATTCTAATGGGCTGAATTGACATACACTTTCTGTTCTGACATGCCCTGCTCTGTGTAAGAAACTCTGATGTGAGTCCACTAGACATCTTTGAAAATCAGAAAAGCACAAAGTGGCATGAGTAACAAGCACTAGAGAATAACAAATAAATCAAGAGCTAAAGTCTGGATGCGACAGCGCCACAGAGATATATAGAAGTACAAAAACCAAACAAAAGCACATGAGCAGATTCAGCGTCCAAAATGTCTCTTTTTTTGCGGTAATTCGGGCTGCAGTCAACCAAAGAACATATTTCAAATACACATAAAAAGCTATTTGCAACATATCAAATTATTTTCAACCTATATATTTTATGCTTAGGCCTAAATTATTTCCAAAAATAGAATGAGTCCCGAGACGGGACATTGTCATAAACAAAATAGATATTTTTATTAAATTTGATTATTAATATATTAGACTAAACATATTGAAATATGACCATTCTGATAAATTAAGGCTTAAATCTTATCAAGAAGTGATGTGCCAGTCAGTTTTGTAATATCCGCTGAACCCACCCTATCCGTTAAGAGAGACAATCTGCACTGCCCAATCAGCAATAATAGGCATTAGTCAACCGATCCCGACCTGCAAATGGCCAGCTTTATGAATTATGATTATAGTTGCACAATTGTCACGACTGAGGATGAAGAGAATAGGACAGAGAGACTGAGCGCTGAGGCGCTCTGAACTGCACAGTGCTACTACCGCAGGAGCAGCTACATCTGGAGCAGTCCAGAGCGCTCCGTTTCTCCCCCGCCCCCCTACAGTGATCTAAGCTAAATAGTTAAATAGCAGCAAAACAAATAACCCTTAATTAAAGACATGAACTCTGTCTCTCGATCTCTCTCTCACACACACACACACACACACACAGAAACGTCGCTCCAGAGATTAAGTTGCGCTTTTCACCTTTTCAGAGTAACACCAGCGATGGTCTGACCGATGAGAATTTGGTTGGACAAAAGTATACAGCGATCAACCAATCGACCAACTGTACAGAGGGTGTCAGCCCTAGTGATCATTTTCACAACATTTCCTCCATGGTAAGCAGTGGCATTAACTATCATCTCCTCGTGTCCTCTTAGTGGACAGCATAAGGAACACTAATGAGCAGAGCATCGCTCTCAAACACTGATTTGAACTTGACGCACTGAGAAGTGACGACAACATAAGAAGGTGGCTCAGGAAACAAAAAGGCACAGGTAGTCAATGGAACGCGCGAATGATCTAAAACAATTACAAACTGAATCTTTAGATAGACAACAATGGTTCATTCTAACTGCAGCTTTGTTCAGAGGACTTTTAAACAAATGTTGTAGAATTTGAAAGGATGCCTTTTCACCCATGTTGATATTGTTAGTGTAGAGTAGTTGTATCCTGTCCATTATAGACTCAAAATATATATTTGGTCTACTTAAGCATTATGGGTAATAATGTGTAGATCAGTGAGAAAAATGTACAGGTTTGACCCCTTCCATTGTTTATTCGTGTTATGTACCCTACTAATGTCTGCACTCCATAACCTTTAATATGGCCCAGAGCTTAATACTAAGCAAAAGAACAAATGAAAAAGGATAAATCTCGCTTTATGAAGGCAGGCTGCACCAATCTGTGCCTACTCACAGCTTTTCTTCCAAGAATCTAAATGACAAAATGATGTGTGAGACATAGTGAGACAATGATTGAATGTTAACACCCTTTTCTGTCTGACAGTTTTTGGGCTGTGAGCTCAACTAAAAATAACTCCAAAAGGGGCATACCTATGGTGGATTAGGTGGGGTGTGATGCATCTTTCTATGCACGTCTGTGGCTACATCTTCCAAAGGCAGATTTCCTCTGGGGCTAATAACTGTATGAAAAGAGACGATTAATGTTGGTCTAAAGGTTCTGGTCATCACAAATAGACCTGTTCCAACAGCGATCCATCCACTTCCCGGTTAACTGTCCAGTAAAGTGCTTAATGCAGTGTCCCCCAGAATAATATTTACTGCAGCAGTCAGTCTCGTGTCGCTGATCCCTGAAGGCCAATTCAGTGTTGGTTACATTCAACTCCATATTGATTATACGTACATAATCACTGGAGGTATGTCTTTCCCCTTGACTCTGCTCATGTCCAAAGTAAGGTCAACGCTGTAAATCCAAAGTAGGAAAAGCTAATGAACTGATGAAGGTAAAGTGAAGAACCTAGCTTATTGTAGCCATGTATGGAGAAAGCTCTATGACCAGAGACTCTAAAAAACTAAACTAAACACTGCATTTGCTGTGACTAATTAATGTACTTTTAGCTCAGTCGATTATGCTGTCATTGCAATATTTGGGACAAAAATATAAGCCACTTATTATTGATGAAACAATGTTGGTATAAAAAAAAGCAAATTTAGTCAATTAAGAAAAGAGGCAAATAAAAGACTGCAAATTCAGAAAAGATGCTAATGCAACTACAATAACTGCAAGGGGGTTAATCATAATCAAAAGAACATACAGAGACAATACACAATATGGCTTACAAAGAGCAATTATAGGAGCCAGAGTACATTGCAAGCATGTCCAATAAAGACTTGTCTACCCAGTATACAACTTTGCTCTTGTAAGAGATAAGGCAGATATAGAAGTGTCCTTCATTACGCCACGGCTGTTAAGGGATAAATGCTTCAAGACGAAGTCAAGGTCAGAGGAAAACCTCAATCTGCCATAACAATAGTGATGGAGCGTAACATCCTTTAGAGGTCCAAGAATTGCTGGCACATTTTCATTCTTGCTGTAGTGGCAATGAAAAGGAACCATGGTAACTTTAAAAGACTGAACATTCATCTCGTAATGGAATCAGCATGAGCATATCCGCGTGGGCAACACTGATTTAATGAAGGGCTCAGCTTGCAGCATCTACTGTATGTAAGAGGCAGATATAAGGAAGTACAAACTGATAAATAGTGATTGTAGATGTACACTGAATGGTGATGAATGGGAAATAAATAGATAACAGATATATTTAGAAACACAGATACGTATAGTGGGGAGGGGGTAGTACTGGCTGTAGAATATTAAATACACCACACATTTGTGTCTTTGCGTATCCCTTCCCAAAATTGATAATTAATCGAGTAAACTGGGTCTCACCAATCTTCAGCTACAATTAACGATTCCAGTCTTTTCAAACTAACTGTGTGCAAATGCTGCATTATACAGAGGTGATGTACGCTAGCATTTAAAGCACAGTCACTTATCTTTGTGCTTGTGTTATAATGCTCGAGGGACTTTGTACACTCAGACTCCTTTCAGCACAAGTAGTTTGCGAATGCAAAAAAAGAAAATTTGCTGTTGAATACTTCAATAATGGAACATGTTAAAACACCAGGATATTCAAAGCCTATCAAAGTCTAATGTTTTACCTAAAATATTGCTGTAGCAAATAGTTAAAACTGAATTTTTCATTCATCTTGGGAAAATGAATAATATATCCATTAACAGCCAGAATTGAGCAGTTGACTTGAAATATTCATAACTGATCTAGACTACACTTTAAAACATGGGAACTAGATAATAATAGAGGCTGTATAGAAGTTATGACCGTACAAAGGAAGATGGTACTTTCCGTCAAGCTCAACACTGAAGCCTTCCAAGAGTGTGTCTCAGTTCATTTCAAATATGAAATACTGAGCACACCCATGAGATGGGGAATATTTAAGTAAAACTATTTACCTTTTAAAATGGCATTCATATCAACTACTTCATAGAAACACCAGTACAAGGGGATCTTATCACAGAAAAGGAACTTATTCGTTATGTTTCTTTAGTGTATAAATGTGCATGTGAAAGGTTGTTAGTAACATGGCTGTTGACCAGTGTCCGACTATTTGTATAAAAACAGAGCTAAACAAGAAGACAGGACCAATTATAATGCAAAAATCTAATTTGGGAGTCATGGAGAAGATTTCCCTGACTATCACTCCATTACATTTCACAGATCTTTAAACCAAAGATATTCACAGCTTAACAATTAGTGGGTTCCTGTCGCTGGTCGAGATGGTGTAATGAGAATGATGTGAGCCTTTGGGGGTGAACCTGGCTTGTCATTAAGGCGAGTAGAGAACAAAGGTGGGAAAAAGAAAGATATTGTGCACTCTGGAGCCAAATGGAAGAAGATCGTATGAAAACAACGTAGACATGATGAGGGGGCAATTTTTTTACTTTGACACTGCTGTTCATGTCCAAACTCCAGGCTAATGGATTAAGACAGCTCCTCCCTGACATCAGGGAGATGACTGCAGTGACATTGATCAGGATGTTAATTAGCCTAATATATTAAAGGATTGTTATGGTGGCGGTTATGATGACTGTGTCTGAGATGGCGCGAATAATGATGATGACAGCAATGACAATGATATTGCCAAGTATATAGGATAGCCTTGAGTGTATAAGCTATTCAGCTAGCTAGGACCAGCAATGTGCATGCTCACCCAGACAAAAGGATACAATTCTGCATTGCACCTCATTATAGCTTGTGCTCCCTATTTTCAAAAATGTAGTATGCCATACACATTCTTTGGATTATACTGGAACAGTGATGAGGAAACATAGTATGAATGTCAGCGGGAGGGATGGACGTTTTTTTTCTGGAGTTGTCATATGTTTTTAGTACAAAGATGCAAAATAGTGCTGCACATAACACCTGGTGAAATCTCGTCTGCAATGAATACTTCAGTTCTTTATGAGTTTTCTCTCAACAATACTGCTAAATTTGCATGAATCAAAACTGCATTTGACATGCAAACATCACATTAAATACCTCCTTTGTGAATCAATGGACTCTCTAGTCAGAGTAATTCCAGAAGGTCCTTTACTTTTGTTTTTATTAAAATAATTGAATTATTAATGTGTGACATGTCTGGTTTTGCAATACCAAAATGACATTCTAATTATTGCCACATCAATTGTATTGCAGTCGGTAGATCATTTATACTTACACTTTATGCCTAAACGCACTGAACGCATAATTGACGCAACACAGAACCAGCAATACTTTCGGAAAAGGTCGCTATTCATGCAACATTTTTGTATATGACAGATACCCCTTAAACCTTACCTTCTAAAATATTTAAATGCAATGACTAAAATACCACACAATCTGCTAGATGGATGATGTATCTATCTGTTGATGTTCTGGGGACTACAACAACACTCAAAGTACAGACACTGTTCAACAGAAAGCACACAAACTGGCCAGCAAGTCACAACTGGAATTTAGGTTTACATTCTACAGCTGATGTGACCTACTGCCAGCAACATTTGTCATTTTAACCAGTATAGTAGTATTATTTAATTCATAATCTATACAATATTGATACTTTTATTTCTTCTACTCTAACTCATCATTAATATTTTCATATTTCTCACATTAGTCTCTGGACCGGGGCTTACGCTCTGGCGTACAATCAACAGTTGTGTACCTAACTGTTGCCCAATTCTTTAAAAAAAAAAGTAATGTAAAAAGTAATGCGAACATCTACTTCTTTTGTCAGAAACATAGAATGTATTTGCCTAACACGTCCTTGGACTAAAGAAAGTTTTAACATTGTCGATGCAAAGGACAGATTTTGAGTGTAGCATCAAGCAGATCCTCCCTCATCAGTAAACAGCTTGGGCAGACCAAAAGGGCACACAAATCACTCACTCTCTAGCTGATGTCAAAGGAAGCAGCAGTGCTGTTTTAAGTGACAGTATGCAAAGAGAGGCCCACATAAAGCTTTCTAAAGGCTGCTTTGAAAAGGGCCACGAGAACAAAAGGCAACACCCAGTGAAGGACATAGGAATCTATCACAGGACTTCTCCAACAACAAAACATTACTGGATCTGCCAGGATGTTCCTCCCAACCACCCATAGAATGTATAAAAGAAGAAGATCCACCACAAAGTCACCCATTGCTTAGAAAGCATGCAGGTTTAAGCCACTTCCACATTGGCTTCATTTAATGCCGGGTTCAGTTTTTGAGCAATGTGAAGAAAAACATGGAGACATAATCAGATAGAGTGGTTACATAAAGAGGAGCACACGCTTTTTACAATTTGAGAAGAAATTCTCAATATGTAATCAGGTGCACCTCAGGTGCACCAAAACATTAGTTAAAATGGTTAATTCAAACAACAACGTAAACATTTCAAGACTGTCTCAATTAGATTCGTAAGATTGAGCTGTCATTGGCTATTTCCATCACCATAATGAAACAGACACACACAGGTATATTTTGCAGCCGCAAGCAGCAACAGTACTCAAAGCGGCTGAGCTCTGCATGCAAAGCTGCACGACGAGTATTCTATTACTAAAATTAAAGTAAAAGTATATGATGGTTGAAGCTTCAAGTTGTGGTTTGCAGTTTGATTTCTGCCACAAATGTCTGTACAAGCAATTAAGAAGATGTACCTCCATTCTGCTAAGTTACCTTATTGCAAATAATTTAATGACATTTTCCTCACTGTCTGGGACAAAAGCTGTATGGCATTAAATCAGTGAAAGCAAGAATGTCCATACAAGATGAGTGCAGAAGTCTAGAAGAAGAACGTGTGTGTGTGTATGTGTGTGTGTGTGTACAATTTCTAATATTTACATCTGGGCTTTGGACATGCAGTACAGGCTGCGTTATCTCTCTTCTTACCTAATGAGGAAGGTTTGTATTTCTTAGAATAAAGCGCTGGTTTAAATCGTAAGGCACCATTATGGTAATCTGACCTGCATTGCTCATATATTTACACACAACATGCACATAACTCTTTACATTCTCAACTGTATATACTGTATAAATATATGTGTGGGTATATGCATGTGCCCCACTGAATAATTCATGACTGACCTCCACCAGCTTGTTAGCATGTTCACGGAACACCTGGGCGTACTCCTTGACCTCCTTCTCATTTCCACTCTTAGCCGCTTCAATGAGCACCAACAGAGGGACGTTGGTCTCCAGGAAAGAGTCTGAGATGTGGTCCATCACCGCCTTTCTCAACTAGAATACAGAAGGAGAAAGATGGGGAAGAGGTCACACAATTAATATTATTGCAGATAACTTCCCTGTATTACATTTGGCAATGATCACATATCATTAGCTTTGTGATGAATATGATGTAGTCACATGGGGTGAAAGGACAGAAGAAGGGAGAGTGAACCAGAGCAGCAGAACTCTCAACGGACAGGAGTGTAAATTGCTTGTAAGGCGTCATTTTTCTCATAACGCCTTTTACTAGGGCAGAGTTTGCGACTTATATCTTTGTTTATGGAATCGTTTTGAACCAAACTGGCAGGGGACTAGCTGTTTTATAAGACAGTAAATGGACCCTGGTGGCCCTCACTGGGATATCTGATGAGATGCCAGAGGGAACAGTATAGTAAGCAGAACAGACAAGTCCTTTATCTTACACAAAGAAGGAGTTAGTCATATGAGACCAGTACTAAGACAGACAGGAATAAACTATAGGGACAAAAGGTGCAATCCCGCAAATGTATCATCGCCATTCATTTGTTATGAGACGACTTAGAGTCTGAAATCTTCCATCATTAATGAATTTGTTCCAATTCTCGTCACTACAAAAATGCTGTGTTACTTTAGTTCAGTTACACAATCAAGGTCTATACAAACTAAAGAAAGGATGAATTGTTTGCACACCACACACAAATCTCTTACGCCCAGCTCAGTTATCACTTCTCCAAACATTCAAATGATGGCATTAAAGTGAAACGTGTTTAATGTTAATCAAACATGGATGACAGAAATTTGTTTGACTTTTCAAGCCATCTTCTATAATTAGATGCAAAGCAAACACTGCGACCATATTTCTGAATTAAAAATGCTTAAGCAGAAAGGGAGATGGTAGAGAAGGCTAATAGTTGTGACTGACAAGGGAAAATGAATGTAACGAACAAAGAATTCATATGCAAGTCTGTCAATTGCACTTAAATAACCTGCGGCAATTACAAACGTAATTGCCAGTTCACAGAGTTGAGGAGAACAATAGGGAACTCTTTCCTTTCTAAGGGCAGATAATCCATCACTATTGCCTCTGGAAAGAGAATAGATTTGGCCAGTCTAGTGGACATGACAGGTCTGCAAATGCTGTAAACAACCTGAAGCCCACACTCTCAGTAAGCACTCCTGTATCCATAACTCTCTAATCCTGGATCACCGATGTCATGAGATATGTACTGAGATTCAATGCAAGACCAAAACGTCAGGCTTTTCTCAGAGACTGATACATTTGACATTTTTCGAATTGTGAATATTGCATCTTTGTCACAGAGAACAGACATTGCATCAGTGCAAGTGAGTAACCTTGCTATCCTGTCACCTGGTGGGAAGGGCAGGGAATCAGAGAAGATAAAAATCTTGCATCGCCAGAACCATCTTCACACTACGTTGGTGCTGTTGCAGCACTGGATAAAGGTGTGAAAGAACACACTATCATTTTGCGGAGGGTGGAAACAAGATCTGGGTTGTTTGCAGGCCTTAACTGTGGTTACTTCACCAATGTTCGCACTGTAGTAAATAAAGTAATGGAGTGGAATGGAAGGGATGTTGTTGAGCTACATTTTGCGTGTGGAAAATGTATTACCATCGAATAACCCCGTAAGGCCCACGGTGATGGAGACTTTGACTATAGTATGTATGACAAATCAAAAAATAGTTGACCAGAGGCAAGAAGAGAAAGAACCAGAATACAGTGACTGGCCAATGGAAGGCTTATCCTATCAGGCCGCATACATTTAAACAGTAAAGGATGGCATTCATATTCATAATTAATTGATAGAAAGTGTCAGACTCATACTAAATCATACTTAGGATAAAGATGCAGTTGACACATGAAAGCCAAAAGAGTCATACAATTATCTCCTCTTTGTTCAATGTATCCTGATCTTTTTTCGGTTTCGGATCGGTTTTTAAAGGGTGTGAAGAGTGTGAAGTTTAAAATATTTAAAAAAAACTCTATTTTGAACATCTACAGGGTAGAAGATGGTATTGTTGTTTCTAAGGAGACATCACGAGTAGATGGCACATACAAGGGCTTATATTATGCATAGGATGAGTGTAAAAGAGTAGTAGGCCTCAGGATACTTATAGCCCAATAGTGAAACTGATTCTGACGGTTGGTTTGAGTGGTGAAATGATGCAGACGAGTGATTTCCCAAGTCAGAGTCTATCCTGCACCATCAGCATTCTAATGCTCACACACCACTCCCACAGAAATCCGTCTTCAATCTTTCAGATCTCACCTCCCTCCATGCTCCACCCCCACTGTCTCTTTTCTAACACTCCCTCGGCATTTCACGAACACTTAAAGGAAATAGACCTGGAATTCCAATGGATAGCGAAGGCTCTGCTCATTATACTTTAGTGGGGCAGCTATTTTTCTCCCCAGTCACACAGTGCCACAATGGATTCAAGCTCCGAAAGAATCAGGTTTTTTGTTTTACGTAACAATATTGAATATTCATTGCTATAGATGTTCGTATTGTATCCTGGGATTAATTTGTTGCCATACATTTTATTTTTCCATAAATGTCAACAATTTGTGGAAAGCTCTTTCCGGCTTCAACATGTTCAGATGTCTGAATAATTTGTCTGCACACTTGTGCCATACGGTGAGATCAGTAATGTTACATTGCATCCTAAATGTTTAGCAGTATTGTAGAGGGATTTGAACGAACCTGGTGTCAATTAGCCAATAGGAGGTAGGCTATTTGTGAGTGAATGAATGAATGCATGATTGAATAAAGATGTAGTTGAGTTCCAAAGAGGGGGAATAGCTAACATTAACAACAGCCACTACCACCTGACACTGCAGTGGCTAACAAGAAGCTCTGTGAAATAATAAAGATGATGCATATGCATAACACAACTTGGCAGGCATCTGTGTTGCTTACTGATAAGTGGGAGGACTGTGTGATCTTCACAGGTGAGATTAGCATTCATTTGACGCATTTGCTTTTTAATGGGGAGAACGTTTTCATTTTGTGGGATTAGACACCTGCCCAGTCACAAAAACAGATGCATGAGGGAAACTGTCCCATCCCCCCATCCACTGTAACATCCCCTATGATCAGTGTGTGACTCAAAAACAAATACACAATATTAGGTTCAAAAGACTGCAATTATCATGAGTACACACATGCATTAAGACTGGTCTTGTTTACAGTTCAATAGAGTCTTAGCACATGTAAAGACTGGAAACACTATGCTGGGTTCCTGAATGTTTACAGTTGCACTTGTTTCACTTGTGATTCAGAGCACATAGTGGTGGGTACCTTGGGGTCAGCAACAGGAAAGTTTCTTTTTAAAATGTCAAGAGCAATCACAGCATAAACGGCAAGAGTCACGGCTGAGGTGAAACAGCCCGAGCAAATCAAAAATTAAGTAATAGCTCTCATATATGATATCTATCAGGGAGCATGGGAAGATGATTAGTAAGAGGAGAGTGGAGAAATGAAAGGGGGAAGAGGGAGTGACTGATCAACAGTCTCAGGACAAACACATTAGATAGCTCATCGCAGAGCCTCGATTGAATGTGTCCTGCAAAATAGAACACTGGCCAGAGGACTCTTTAGAGACAAGGAAGGGGTGAAAAAATGGTAATTTGACTCTGAAGTGTTTAAGGAGAACTAGCGCTGGCAGATATTAAATATGTCATGCTGACTGTTGATCACCTGCATCTACTGAAGGTTTTTTTTATTTTTATAATGATGGGATTCCGATAATCTTATTGAAATATTTACTTTTCGAGTAGTAGAAAATTGTAAGTAACCTTAGTAAGTAACTTATTGAACAATTCCACTGACCACAATCACATGTAAGAACATGGACTGACCAAATCAGTGTTTGTGGTGGCAGGCAAAGCCCCCCTGGCAGCCATGTTTACTCCAGGACATAAAGCAGGGATTATCTGACTGTTTAACACCATCAGAGGTAGCAGAGCTTTCACTGATATATCAATGAGACACTTCTCAACCTCCAGGGCTGCTTTATTCTTACTGAGAGACTAAGCCTTTAGGAAAGTGATTCCCAACCTTTTTTTTCTGTCATGGAACACATCCTGAGTTAAAAGAAATTCCAGGAGGCCCCACTAACCGTTAACTACTGAATAATTATAAAATACTATACACATCTGGAACTGTTAATGTGTGTATCATTTAGTGGCTTTGTGAAACTTGAGCTTGGCAAAGCAAAATTAGCTGGGAATTGATGACAAAATCAAATGTGGTCATTGAATAAAATCTGGGGTTTTGCAAAATCTACCCATACAGACAGTGTGTAGCAATAGGGTTGTATGAGAAAGAGTCTGTGGTGATGCAGTTTTGGTTCAGCAAGCTGGGCCCCTTACCGGCCTCAATCATTTTATTATAATGTTTATAATATTTGTGAGTATTGCAGAGTTTGTGATTAAGTTATGTCTGAACATGTATCAATGAATGATTTTTTTGGATGCTTTAGCAGTATTTTACACTGTCAAAACAATCACCGTATAAAGTTTGTATAGCAAAATTGTTCGCAAACAGTTGCTTATTTACACAACAAGTAGATACAGAGCAACATTAGCATTCATTTGGAGTCATGTCTGGCTACCTGAGAATGTAAAGCCAATACTCACTCTACTTAGCTTAAAGCTGTTTTTTGTTTCTAACTACTGAGGGAAAATAGCATACTCATTGTATATTAGCTATCTGCTGCATCTGGAATAGTTGCTGATGTGAGCGGTAAATTGAACCATAATAGCAAAGTTCCCTAAACTATGAGCTGAGCGCTCCATAGAGCTACAGGGAACTCCTGAAGGCAGTTCAGGAGTTTGTTCAATTGTTCAATTCAACAACTGAACAATTGTTAATATTTTGATGAAAGTTTCCTTCAGTCAAAATTCTTTGATATATAAATATATATATATATATTTCTTTTTTTTGTTATTAGTCTATCAACATGTGCTTGCTCCAGAAATGGCTGTGTATTTTCCAGTGCCAGTGATAACAGGCAATAATATAGCTAATGACATTTGCAGTAACAGATCCAAAGGATTCACATATAAAAACTGTTAGTCTGAACAAACAGTTACAGCTGATAAGTTTCATGGCAGCTGTTCCTCCTTAACATGATCACCCTCAACAATTAAAAACAGCTGTACTAATCAACAAACTAATGGCAGCAATGGAAATGCTTTCAACATCCCAAAGCAGAAAGAGCAGGAGAGAAAGAAAGAAAAACAACTGTGAGGCAGTTTTGCTACAGGGAATCCTGCAATCAGCCGTCAGTCAAAATACAGCCCAGAGAGATGACTTGACAGATGCATTCATTACAGACAGGATGACAGGGGGTAGAACACATGGCTCATCTCCAACCACTTTGTAGGGTTGGTTAGCTTGTGAATGCTAATTAAAGCAAGGAAAGACATTTAAATCTTCAGAATGATGCTGTTTTTTGTATTTGTATTTTTTTCTGCTGTCAAGTACAATTCTCAAAGTGTTCTTTTTTGGTTGCACTTGCACTGTTAACTGCAGACACGGTTTTAAAAGCAAAAATAATGTCTACACCTGTGCCGCTATTCGACTTTCAGGATAGTCTGATTACAGATGCACAAGCTGCAATACATAAGAGGCAGCTTCTCTGAAGTGAAATAAGGAGCCTACTTTTGCATTAAGTAAGCAGGGCCTTAGAACATTAATTTAGACGCGATGACTGTGTGATAATGCTTAAAGAGTGGATAATGCTTAAAAACAGACTAAAGCAAGGGAGAAAGCACAATCTGGTTTGATTCCAGGACCAGATGTAGGATTTGTTACAAAATAAAACATGATTTTGCTTATCTCAAAGAGGCAAAATATTATTGGTGTTTTTGTGATGAAACAGGGAAGTAAATGCATAAAGGATTTCAGAAAACATTCCTGATATTGTAACTAACATGAACAGCTTCAAATTTGGATTGCTTGGGTTGGAGGGCGACATTTCTGAGCTACAGAATCATACGTTAGCTTGCCTTGACATTCTATTCCTGTGATCTGTTTGGGCACCTCATCTGGCAAGTCAAGTTTCTTATGAGAAAACAAGGTCAAAGCTCATTTGATCTTTGGTTGAACTTTAGTTGTGAATTGTGTTGAGAATTTGAATTTGCTTTAAACCATGTGGGAAACAATGACCAGGCATTATAACCCCAGTTCTATGGGCGCCTGAGCTTTGTCTGTAGTGGGGCTTTATGGGCTCAACCAGTCATCTAGGCACACTGACAAATGGTTATGTTAATGCTTAACAAACGAGGGTAAGAATACTTAACGCTGTGCAGTTCGGGGGCTCTTCACCAGCATGTGAGTCGTTTAAGGACAGCAGGTCAGGGTAATATGAATTTTGTCAGGATTGGTATTTGTGCAAGATTGATTTGAGTAAATACTGTAGATTCAAGGTGTAGGACTTTAGGATTATAAAGTTAAAATGTTGACCTTTAATGCCTGCACTAGTCAGCACAACACTGTACCAAACATATAGATAAATATTCCTGTTTGAGTTAAACGTTGATAATAAAGTATGACATCGCACAAATCTACCACCAGACAAGACAGTCAGTATTGAGCAAGTCTGTGAAACCCTAGATTTACCCCCCCCCCCCCCCCCTTTTTCTTTTTCCATTCTAGTTTTCTGCGCATGGTGATAGGAAGATCATGGTAATTGAAAATAAGCCTAGATTAAGTTAACAGGTTAGGCAAGATTGGAAAAGGCAACACTTCTGTGACTGTAGGTGAACTCCTGCATGAAAGTCGAAGTCGCTAAATTTCCATTCACCTCCCGGACCTCTATACCGACACCACTTCTACTGTGCTGAGTCGCATCAATTACAGTACGAATTGAAATGGCACTCAAGCTATGCAGGCATGAATCCATGAGAGCAATAGATTAACTTTACTATCACTAAATAAACATTAGTTAATCAGAAGTTTTAAACACTTCATCATTTATTAAAATTCAAGAAGCCAAACAAATTACATGTTGGCTGCTTATTAATGTGAACGATAATTATATAATTGTTATATATATAGATATATATATATATCTATATATATATATATGTATGATAGTTATATAAAGTTCAAAAATCTCAGCAAAAGGAAATGTTACACTCTTCAGTTGATTAGCATACTGCAATTGAGGTGAGTGCTCTGTTCTGAAGTTACTTGGTGTCACTACAATTTAGCTGCTGGTTTCATTTTCTGACACAGTCCTACGCTGTTTATATCTGACCATGACATTTGAAAAATGATGCTATAACAGGTATATATATATATATATATATATATATATATATATATATAACAGGCTTCTTCTGTTACTTTTGGCGTGCCAGAAGTATCAGATTTAGGTTCCTAATTGCTTCCCAAATGTTCTCTCTTGTACATTACTCACAAAGACAATGTCTATTTTCTTTGTAATGAAGAAGATATCCAGCTGTATGCACTCATAGCACTTGGTGACACTGGTAGGATGTAGCTGTAAGGTGCTGTAAAGTTGTATGTGATGCCTGTAGATCAAAGTGTTTTACAATGCCTTACAGCCCATTGGTGTCTAGACAGGGGGTTTATCCAATTGTGGGTTGTTTTCATACAATCACACAATACAGCAGTGGTCATTGCAGACACACGTGCAGAGATCTGCACTTTACTGAGTTCACCTCTGAATTCATTAGGAGATGATCACTGCTGCCATCATTACCACAGCCTGGACCAGAGGGTCATTATGAGAGAAGCCCCACTGCCGCAGACTCCAGATGTACAGCAGTAAAGCAGAGGGTCACCTGCTGCTGAGAGGCTGGTAAGGCTTAAGGGGCGCTGACTTACGCCCGGGCCACACTGCCTGCTTGAACACTATCTGTGCATCATGGAACTTCTTGCTTTTCATTTTTATTTTTTTATTATTATACTATATTTAAGGGGGAAATTTGTCTCTGCATTTGACACATCCCTGTATCAGGGAGCAGTGGGCTGCCCATGACAGGCGCCCGTGTTAAACGGTTAGAGCAGTCATTTACATTTATAATTAAATGAAATAAAACATTCCGACTATTATGTAAGGTAAACACTGTGTAGAAATAATGTCTGGCAGCAGCAGCAGGGCTGCGAGATTGTGAGAGAGATTGCGAGCGATTCAGCAGTTCAGTGAGGCAGCCATCACGCGCTGCTAACGCAAGACACACCAGAGCTTTTTGTCTTGATGTAATGTTGCCAGGTGAACAAAAGAGAGTTTAGTTTTAGGCAGACAGTGTAGATGTTTGTAGATGCATGGTCAAGCCTTTAAGGAGCCTGGGGGTCAGTTCCTCTTGTCAGCAATTACAAATAAAGAAGCAACCATGTAATTGTGGATGGAGGCAGGACATTTCCTTGCACATCCTTCAGTTATCTTGTCTGTTTGAATGACAAATCTACTTGACATGCTGGTAATCAAACATTCATTTAATATTTGTATGTATGCATGATTATGCTCCCCCTGCATTGTCTCCATGTTGCTAAAATTTACATTTATAACTAAAACACAATGGGGGTGGGAACGGCATGCTTGACATCTACTGCATTTTCCCTGGATAAAAGACAGCGTAGCATGTCTTGTAAACACAACGGCGTGAAAGAAAAAACAATGCTGCATTTCTCTGGCGGTGTTGTCACAAGGCTTGTTCGGTCTCACCTGCTCCCATTTCACAAACGCTGTCACTTGTGCTTGTCTGCTCTAATATTTGATCCCTCCTTTTTCACTATGGAGACGGTGAAGACTGAAATGCTCAAACACACAATAGTGCTCCTCCCCTGAAGGAAGGTCTTGTGTCTCTACACGGCGCCACTGCCTTGCTAAACTCATAATTACAGTATCACAGCTCTATTTAATGTCTGCATGTGTGCAGCAAGTTTGCCCTCCCATCTAAACTCAAAGCTCAAATAGAACGCCCATTCTGTCAAGCCAAACTCTGAGTCAATAGAACATCCTGTCAGAGTGAGTACCGCCTGCCAGCCTGTCAGGCTGCACCACCAAATGCCCGAAGGGGAGGGTGAGGCACAGTGTAGCTTCCCATCTGGAATGATGGTTGGTCTTAAGAGGTCAGAGAGGACACAACCGCAGCTACTCTGTACAGGTAGTTGCTTTCGAGTGCCTCTCTAGGAAAAATAACAAATCTACACTGTATCACAGGAAAGCGTGGTTTGGGAGTGAAACTGCATTCAGGGACCACAAGTGATGTCCTGATGGTTTATGAATGGGTTTGCGTTTTTTTTTGGGGCAAGATGCCTACTCAAATACTTACTAAAAGATGTGTGCCACATGTCATGATAATATGAGTTTGAATTAATTGGAATTGAAAGAGTTGTTCAGAAGCATGCTTAACTGATTGTATTACATCAACAGACACTCATGTTTGCTCATTAAGTGTCTTTTTTTCAAGCATGCTTTCGTCATTTTTTTTTTCCATACCTTGCAACATCCAACAAGTGAAAGCCATATTAAAGCCATATTTAAACTTGTCACTCGGTGACAATGAAAAATAAATCAATGTCGCTTTTGAGCTCATACAACAGCATGAATCATCTACTTATTCATCCCCATTGGAGAGTCATTTAGAAGGTCATTTCACTGAAGCTTCCTGATGCAACACTTCTGAGTTTGAGAGTCAAAAGTGGAGCAGGGATCAATATCACTGAATTCCTGATATACATTTGATTGTTCACTAACATTTTTGCACAGATTACTTAATTCACCATGTCTAGCTTCCTACAAATAAAAAGGAAGCTTGTAATACGGTTCAAAGTGTATATAAAAAGGCAAAAGCTGTTTAAGCAGTGTTCTTTTACGTGGTCTTACTGGATATTAACAATTCAAATGGATGTCTCCCAGCAAAAATGTTCTGATTATGAGTCTTAGTACTGCTCCTGTCTGTTTGGAGGTTGTATGATTCCTTAATGCTTGCCTTCCCCTTGCATGCTCTGAAGGAATTTCTTGCAGTAGTCATGTGTGTTCGTCTGTTTGTTAACCCTACTGGTGACCAGTCCAGAAACACTTCAAGCACAGTCCCACTAAACTCCTGTGACCCTGCATAAGAATTTGAATATCAAGCTTGGGCAGCATTGAGGCTCGGTGGAGTACATGCTGTGGTCCTGTGTGTAAATGTTGCATTGATGTCTGTCTACAGTATGTAAACCGATTGTGACATTGTGAGCAGTGACTCTGAGGTCATTCAAGAATACGTTTGGTGATATGCTATTTTGTTGCTATACAAAAATATATCGTCTTGTAATTATTGTGCAAAAAAACACATCAGTCAGTGATAATATTCCACTGCGGGACATGTTTCCTAAATAAGATGAAAGTGGGCACTGTAGCCTTTATTTGATACTTTCCTCCTGCTCTAAATATCCATTGGAGCACAGGATCTGCTGATGAAAATAGTCCCCAACAACAGTACTTACTCCTGTTTGAGAAACATTCTATATATATATATATATATATATATATATAGTTAAATAGCTGAGTCAAATACAGTGTTGAGGGATGGACAAAAACACAGTTGGTTTTGGTCTTTACATAACATTTGATAACACAAAAAAAAGAAAATAGAATGGAATACCATCAGCCATAACCTTTGAAGGGACATCATTTCAGATAAGGTAGATACAGTGTTTCAAAGGGAGATTAAGATGTAGGCTGAAACATGCACTCACCTGTCTGCGCAGGTCCCTGGTCTTTTTGGTCATCTTATCAATGGCTGAGTTCAACGGGTCACCTTTCTCTTTCCTGCCAGTCTGCAAAAGGAAACAGAAATACCACGTTAGCACAGCTATAGTACATGCAATTGCAATCTTATCTTGGTGCCCAACATTGCACCGCATACTCCAGAGTAAATTTCCTTGTTGAAGTGAAGATGAAATACACTTTGTCACAGAACATGAGTGTACATTACAAGTGTTCCACAATTAGACCAGTCAGTGACAACATAACTCAAACAGTTTGCTATGTTACCTAGCAACTAGCCTTTCTGGCAACTATCAATTTAATTGCTGCCAATTCCCCAGTGTGCAGCACTTCCTGTCATTGCCAACTCCTACTGGTGACTTTAGGAGGGTAGACTACCACATGCTTCACCTGACACACACAGAATCACCAACTGCTTTCCATCACCTGACAGGGGGGAGTTCCAATGGAGGAGCAGCACGGAGCTTCATGCTTTTCCAGATTCCCCATCTCTCCCTTTACCACTCATCCCATCTAACCAGTAGGAGTCACTAACGCCAATACTAGGACAGGATCTCATGCTGTCTTTCATACAGAAATATAGCCAATCGTGGTCGAGGAAGAGGCTTCACTTTCCACTATGCCACCTGGGTGCCCCATTTACACTGACAAGCTCTGCTGTTTTTGCTCAAAAAAACATGGGGAAGAGCGGAGAGATTAATACTACTCCAATTATTACATTTCCACTTTTACCACCTAAATTGGGATGGCAGCTTGGCCTGGAGGTTAGAAAGATGCCGTCAGTGTTTTGGACTGAACGATTTCTGCTCCAGGACCCATATAAACGATCCGCTACTCTGATCCCTCTCGAGATATGCGTGTCTCAGGCAGTGGATAGTTGTGCAGTACTGAAAGTACTGTATATGAATAAGGGCTAACTTACCAAGATAAATCAAAAGTTCTGTCACTAATTTACTAAACAGATATTTGCAAAACACGAAACAAGTTGACATGGCGGGATGACAGTTGTTTGCTCATTCCTATGCTAAAACTCAAAATGTTAAAATCATATATTTAGTTTGTGTTTTGTGGGGATCAAACCCTTTCATCTCAGTAAAGTAATAAACAGTAAAAGCTAAATTAATGGACAACAGGGATATTAGAACTGAGAATTGTGACACAGCTAAAGACTACAGTATATATGAGAAGTGAAGAATGTGCTACATTTACTGTTATGCCGACACACTCTCACTCCAAACTCGTCAAGAACTGAAGCTTGGTCAGTGGCCTTAAGCGTCGAACTATGACACTCTAGAAGCTCCTCTAGCGTCAGCGTTGGACGTGGCATAGACAACATGTCAGTTTCCAGTTGTTACATGCATAGCAAAATAAACTTCCGTCTTCACAAGAATTTAGGTTTAGACAACAAAACCACTTGGTAAGGTTTAGGAAAAGAGCGTGGTTGATGTTAACTTGACTGACTAACGATTCATTTGACTGGGGAGTGAAACAACGAGTCACGTGACTAGAGATTTGGTGTCTCATGTGACGAACAACTCTAACGACTATCGTCAGAAATTGTCAATGTTTACCTTTCGCACGGGACATGGACAGCATTCTCCTGGACAAAGGTCCTGTGTTTGATTGACCCGCCCGTCCAGTGTGGACTATCTCACTCTTTATACTATGTCAGTTGCTCTGATTGTCTAATAATGACATGGGTGGGTTAACATTGGAGTTCATTTTTATTTATTTAATCTTTATTTAATGAGGCTCATTGAGATTAAACAATTTTTTTCCAAGAAACAAAATTCACAAGAACACAATTAGCAAAACAGACGGAATGCAATTACATATAAAAAGGAATAAAATATATTTAAGAGAATCATAAAAAACATCAGATAATGAAGCTTTAAAATCTCCAAGGGGAATGTAAGACTGTAGTTTGAGGGCAGTTTTCAGTTCATTTAATTTAAAAAGTGCATCGTACCTGAAACCAGTTCTGCCAACATTAGTGCGTACATGAAGGATAGCCAAGGGGCACTGACCAGTCATCAGTATTTTGACGAGTTGGGAGAGCTGGCTTTGCTGATAAACCCTCCCTCAGGTCATTGAGTCAAGTACCACCACAGTTAAAGGTCTATAAACAATAATTCATGTGTGTCACCTTTTATATTGACAACTGACAAATGAAAAGGTGTAGCTCATCTCTCCTTTGAAACCTTAGCTATGTATAAATATAGAATGTATCCTTTTTTTTTTAAAAAGAGGTCGTTTCTTGATGTCATTCATGTTGTGTGCAAATGTTGTTCTTCATTTGACAATCAAATGTGCTAATTAAATTGTTTTAAAGGATGTTGTGGCTTTTTGCAGAGAAACAAAAAAATGAGTAGCAGGATGATCAACAGATTGTAAGACACAGTGATCTTCTGTCACAGCATTGGCAGCATAAAAATGTAGTTGCGTCGTTGCCAGGCAACCATCTGACCGTTCTGCCCAGCGTAACATAAATGCGAAACGACCAAAATGCTCATCAGCCTTTGCAAAAAAAACACAAAACTGGTGACATGTATTCTGATTCATCCATGCCTGTTGAATCCTCAAATGAGGATTTGTATGAGACAAACTGACCACAGTGCAACAGGGCTTTACGTAGAGGGGCTCTTTAGTTGTTATCCTGTTTAATGACACACACAATGTGGTTGCTTATCTCTGTGCTGCTGCACTATTGTCCTGCCCTCTTGATAATTGAGTGGAACAGAGTGCCTCATATCTATGTGTCACAAAGAACTAAATGAGACCCCATCAAATCCCAAAGCCCACCTCATCGATAACTCACCCTTTTAAGGTTAACACTGATTGTCACTTTCAATGCCTTGGTCACTATCAGGTTGTAACATTATTGTTTCAACATTAGTTCTCCTATAAGATGGTGATATCGACTACCTGAGCTCTTTCTTTGAGGTTATATTTGGCTCAGGACGTAGGCTAAGCAATCTTATCCTGTTCTACACATGACATCTATTGCACTTCTGTCCATCCTGGGAGAGGGATCCCTCCTCTGTTGCTCTCCCTAAGGTTTCTTCCTCTTTTCTCCCCGTTAAAGGGGTTTTTTGGGGGAGTGTTTCCTGTTCCGATGTGAGGGTTCCGGGACAAGAGGATGTCAAATGTGTACATATTGTAAAGCTCTCTGAGGCAAATTTGTAATTTGTGATTTTGGGCTATACAAAAATAAATTGAATTGAATTAAGTGAGGTCCAAACCCACTTACTCTTCTTTTGTCTTACACAATACTTGACATTCAAGGAGACGCCAACTTGAGGACAAACAGCCGCAATCTTTTCGCATTTTCTTAATTTTTCGATTTGTCACACTCCAAGCTGAGCATGCTTTACACTGTGGGTACATGCTGTGGGGAAATCACATGCGTGCAAGGTCACTGATGTGAAAATGCAGCTCAATGAAAAAGAGCCCGTAGCCATAAAAACAGATATCATTTCCTTTACTGGCTAATGTATTGCAGGCTTGCCCTTGGCCAAGGCTCATATAGCACAAGTTGTCTTTCATAAGGATGTTAAACATTAGGAATGAGTCATTTGTCTCCTCACTCATACAGTTAGTCAACCCCTATTCGAATAGCAATCACATAATGCAGTCATTTTTTGTGGAGCAATGCACCAAACTGAAAGGAAGACAACTGTTTATCATAATGCGAACAATATGTTTGATACTCAATCCCATATTCAACAAAGGAACACCTCACCTGACCCTAACCCGACTACTGTGTACATGTGGTTTCATTACATTTGGAAGTTGTATTGTGAAACATGAACACAATGTCTTGTTGATTGACAGGGTGAGGGGAGCAAATGAGGATAGCATTCAGTTGCCCTTCATTATTTGCCACAAAATCATACCAGCACATGCACAGAAAAGCTATTCAATGCCAAAGCAGAGAACGAGATAACATTAGTCATTGTGCTGCTTAACGAGCCTAATGTGTCATTAAAGCACCAGAGGGACGCATAGGATTAAAGATGCTCTCCGCCAAATCTAAAAAGGGGCTTAGCTTGAACCTTTTTGAAGACAAGAGTATTCACATGATTGTATGTATAAACATGAACCTTAATTCAACTGAGAGAACGAGAAAATGGCCAAGCTGTCAATGACATAAACAACTCCTTTCGTTGTTCAAGTCAAGTCAATTTATTAATATAGCAAATTTCAAAACAACGGGAGTTCTCCCAAAGTGCTTTCCATTTGAGGTATACATAATTAAAGAAGTAAAAGGTGCATAAAAGGCAATAATACAGAATGTAATACAATACAACAATAATAGAGAGATGGAGTATTCATATCATGGATAGACACACTCCTAAACTAAACTGGTGTGTTTTTTTATTTTCTGGAATTAGAAATCCCTGCTGTTTAATTTCTCAAAACTCTTAACTCTTTAATCTGAGTTAAGAAGATTAAAACGGCACAGTGATTTCAGTCTAAAGGGAAACCTGTTTTTTTTTAGCACTTATTGAAAACAGAGCTGTATTTCATATATGACCTAGAGCTCTTTGTGTAATGCTGTATATTTAAGAGCAGAGCAGTGCTTTTGACAGTTACAGTAAGTCAAGGATGCTACTATTACTAAAAATACACTTCCCTTATACTGTAAATACTCGTCTGGTTTGATATGTCGAAACTCCTTCAAAACACAATGAATAATGTATTGCTCATTTTAAGTTTACTGCTAAACATACAACACTCAATTAAAAACACTACGCATGAATCCCCCATCACAAATGGTATGTACATGGAAGTCCACAATGAATCACAGGTTAGTCAATGTGTCATATTCAGGCCGGATCGGTCAAGACTTTGATATGTGCGTGTATGTGAGTGCATGAAAGGTTGTGTGAGAAACAAAGTGAGTCACATTATTGTATTTATTTGTCTACGGTGTTTATCTGGGGAACTATTTGACTTTCCTCCAGTCCCATCTAGGTGTGCCCTGTATGTGCGAGCAATTCAGCTCTCAAATTCACAGCCGTTAAAAGCTTGGCAACACAGTGGGCTGCTGATTCAATTGTCTACCATATAGAAAAGTTGATTGCTTAGCTTTTGACTGCCACATAATGGAATGCGCATGTTATTTTTTTTCGGGTAAACACAAGTCCCTGTGGTGTTTTGCAGACAATGTTCCCAACGGTCCCCATCCATTATTTTCTACCCCCTAGTGTGCACTCATTCACTCGCAGTTGGGGAGAGGAAGATAGAGGAGTTTGCCTGGCAATATGCATCTAGCGTGTGGGGTAATGGAGGCAGTAGCAGTGGAGTTATTCATGCCCACTCGGAAGTCAGTTGGTGGACAGTGCATGCTGGTGGAACGGCTGAGGGCCCCGAGTGTGCTCGCTCTCTCAGGCCCCCCCAAAGTAAGTTGTGTAATTCAGTGGTGCACTGCAGCACAATTTGCTTCACTGCATTTCTGACCCTGTAATGGTGGAATAAGACATACAGTAGTGTCTGTGCAAGCTGAATAATGCTCAGACAATTGCAGCACTTGGTTTCAGGTTTGTTGGTTTTCCATTTTAATTTAGATTGTAAAATAAGAGCTGGGGCTCAAATCCTCACATCCTGAAAGCAATTAATAAATCAAATGCTTTGGAAAAAAAAATGAAAAAAGTATCTATGGCTGTCACAAGAAAATCCTGTCCAATCATTTTACTCCTCTTAATTGGAAAGATTGGATAAATTACATTTTTGGGGGAGTGGCTTCTGATGGAGGCCTCAATGATGGGCCGTCAGTCTTGCCAACTTGATGAATTTCTGGCTTTATTTAGTGACTAAATTAAACAACAGTGGTTTAGTGTTACTGGATATTGTGATTGGAAGAGAGTTGGCAACACTGGGCTGTGTTTTTCAGTTGGATATTTTCAAAATCTTGCTTCCTCTCAGTAGCTTCTCCAATGTTGCCGACCCCAGATTTAAGTATTATTTCAATGACATTGAATAAAGAGGTGTATCATGCATTTGTAGTTCAATATTTTTTTAGCACTGCTGGGTAACAATACATTTTACCTTATGCTTCACTAATGTTGTAATCCAGATTGTTGTCTATGTTTTTTTATGCTATTTGTGAGCATTATGTGAATGCATTTCCAAAGCTTTTATTTCTAGCAACAGTGGAAAGTACAGACTTCACAAAACTGCATTCACTAACTATCTTAAATTAATTCTGTTTTTTATCACCATGTCTCTGTTCCTCCCTTGAAACTAATGCAATACAAATGAGAATAGCAGGGAAACACTAAAACCGAAGGGGGGTGGGATTGGTCTGGTAATTCATAGGCACTAACATGGCAAATCCAAGGAATGAATCAGAGGGAAGAACAATAGACGACAGGTGTGTGTGTGTGTGTGTGTGTGTGTGGGAGGGGGGGGGGGGGGGGTCTTTCAAGATCAATCGGCTAAATGACATCAATTCTGGTTCATTGTCAATTCAATTACGCAGGAGGGAGAGGTGCAATTACTGTCCAATGCGGTTACACTGTCTGCAGCCAGCTTAATGGGGAAGGCACGCTGATAACGAGAGGGTGAGAAAGTGTTTGTGCATGTGTGAGCCCAGGGGTGGGAGTTGATAATAGTGGTAACATGTTGGTCGGGTTACCAGGAGATAATGGGTAGCTAGATCCTTATTAGGATAAGTTGTGCTCCTTCTGCTGTAGCGCCATAGATGGGCCAATTTGACTTGTTCTCATTAAGTGGAACTTAAAGAGGTGCAGCGGTGGCTATCAGCTAGTTTGATTACAGGATACTGAAAAGGAAAACACGCTACAATGCCTGTGGTGGATGAAATACTTTCAGATGAGTGGTTCAGATTAGAATTGTTATTTTTTTTGTTTTTCTAAATGAGATGACAGGGCAACATAGTACAGAAATAGCTGCCATATCATAATCTCATTATAACCCCCTGGGAAGCTAATATATATTCAGTGCAGGCACAATGCAAGGCTGAAGCAAATCACAGCTCAGCAACATCATTTACAAAGCACGAGGGGATGCTTCTAAGTGTGCACACTGAAACAGGTTAGCTAGCTGAATATTGTGGAAAGACCAGAGGTAATTTAGTTTTTTCCTTTTAAATACCATCTATACCCACTTAACTTGTGCAGGATTGGTGGTGGGGGGGGGGGGGGGGGGGGGGGGGGGGGGGATGGAGCCTATCCCAGCTCACACTAGGTGTGCAGCCAGGCTGGACAGGTTGTGAGTTTATTAAAGGGCTAACACATGAAGACAGACAACCACTCACACTCACACCGGCAACAATACTACTTTCTCACTTCATGAGGGAGAAATCAC
>NW_027466460.1:6675000-6692500 GCF_050575085.1 Anarhichas minor | reverse complement strand
ACAAGTGTTGATGCAGAGACAAGTAATGCTAAATGTAGAATGCTAAATGTTCCTTGTTTAATTGAGTAATCTGCCATATTCTGAACCAGCTTTTTACATTTTCAGACAGAAGCTTCTCGAAAATTCAGACCTTATACAGCCTTTTCACACAGAGGGAGGTTACAGACACCGTAAAGACTTTATTATCCATCTCCCTTACTCAGAGACAGTGCAATGGCATCAGGAGGCTGTAAACTATCAACTCTGTATTTCAGTTTTTTATTGAAAAGTAAAGGTATGTCAGTGACTGAAATACACTGTAGTACTGGAATATAACAAGGGTGTTTGAGGGCTCTGAAGTCCACAAAATGCTCAAACCATCCCTCAAATATGTACACAATGTGTTAGATACTGAATGATCCCTGTATATAGCGTCTAAAATTATATGAATAAAGGTTGGTCTACTTGAAAAGACACTTTCCTGCTACACAATTAGTCTGAGATCCAAGTCATCAAAAGAGTTTAAATGGTTTGAAAATGCCAGCCCTGAACATACAATGTGAAATGTCTCAAAGGTAAGAAATTGTGCTCTGGTTAATTTACCGATCGTCACATGTTTCATGTGTTCCTGAAAAGCCCAAATGTACGCAGTTACATGCAATGAGACGTCACGCAGTCATGCAGGGGTTTAAGAATAGAAGCCTGCAGAGATGGGGGAGCGTTAAATATGAAGTGTGTTAGGTTGTAAGCCAAGGTTTTCGGTGCATAGTTTCAGGAGAATAGGAAAAGGAGTGAGGGGAAATGTCTGGTTATCAGACAGAAAGAGAGAGAGCAGGGGATGAAAAAAAAAAGTCTAGTCCTGCAGAAGCAGTATGGGGAGGTAGAGCAATGCTGCCTGCAGCCTCCCTGAACTGAATAGCAAGTAGTTTGCGAGGGAGGGACCGAAGGAAGGGCAGCAGGAGAGAAGAGCAGCGAGGGAGGGAGATGCTGAGAATAGGTTAGAGAGGGTGAGAAAATAAAAGAGTGGTGTGATATCTGTGAGAGCAGAGATGTGTCGAAGAGAAAAAAAACGAGTCAATGGGGTGAGAAGAAAGTTTGAGTATCATTGATGTACTTTTGTTTCACCGCAGAGCTGAAAAGCGTCAATGTATCACACACCCACTTGCCTACACATGCATACACAAACATGACTTGTCTGTTTTTTTGAGAAGAGCGAAGCTTCAATACAAGTCAAATGCAACAGAACGGCTAGAGACTCTGAAACACGGACTGCTGTAGGTCAATCCAATTCAAGGACTTGTTCCTAATACCAGGAGACATAATCCCATTTCATCACCGTTTTCTCTTCCCTGCATTGCATCATTTCTGTAGTGGATCAGTCCAGACAATGACAAGTTTCGAATTATGGGATTTTCGTAAGCGAGACAATGGACACAAAATAGAGATTAACGTTGACTGTGAGGGTCGAAGCCTCAGGTACTTCACATTCCATGGGTGTCCGTGTAAAACTCCCTCAACGTATACCCTCATGATGTGTCAATCAATATCCTATATGTCACAAATACTGCTGTTAACCCCGATTATTGTGCACGTCATGTCAATACAGATGTGCTCAATGACGGCATAACAGTATTGACAATGTATGACTTCGTGCTACAAAAAAGAGGGAATGTGTAACACACAATTCAACGAAAATACCTCCACAAACATTTATGCAGCATACAGCAGTGGGAGATAAGAGTCACATTTGGGCAATTATTTTATCACTTCTGTCTTTTTTTAAAAGTGGTGTGATGCACACTTTAATCAAAAATATGTCAAAGGGACATTTTATGCAAATATCATTATGAGGACCTACATTGAAATAAACTTTCTGAGTGAATTCAAAATGTGCGGAGGCAGAAAAACAAGGGAACAGACCGACTTGTTGTGTCTAGACATCATCTACACTCACACTTGCCTCAAGCTCCATCCCTTCTTGCCTGATGGTCTCTTTCCACTCATTGCTCGCAACTGTCAAAACTACCCCTCGCTATGTGACCTCTTAACTATACAGCGGAGCACAGTATTACAGTAGCTCCGGAAACCTGACTGACAAGAAAACAAGTATTTCAGATGCTGACATATTTTGGTACCGTTCCATCTGTCACCCACTGCTTCTCAAAAAGGAGATGTAATGTGGACGTGTGGGGAGATCTGGAAAACCGTGTTATCTAGACACTGACACAGTGGTTTTAACTTGGTTCACCGCACAGGCACACACAATTAATAGACTCAAATTAAACAAAACATATGACCAGCAAACGAGTTTCCAGTGCTGGCAGGCCTTTGCTCTAAATGCGAAGGTGGTAGTTGTCATTGATAGCGAGGGCCATAAAGAAGGATATGCATGGTGTGAAACTGGGATAATGATGACTCAAGCTGCTCTCCTGGGTGGGTTGCTGTGTGTAGGTAGCTGTAATCAGGGATTAGGGTGTTTTGGGAAAAGGAAAAAATGCCCTCAAGTCTGACAGCAAAAAAGTAGCCAGCATAGGATCAAATGAAAACATGTTAATGATAGCACGATAACAATAACATGCCTACCGCCTATTGCAGCTGAGCCCACCGTAGAGACAGCCGCAGTGGACCCAAACAACACAGATATACTGTACGGTGCTAGACAACAGTCTCCTGCTGTAATGATCCAGGGGTGCACCAACTTCAAAGACTGCTGGAGCTGGCTGAACTGGTGAAATGATTATGTCTCCCACTATCCTTTCATGTGGGCTTTATCAGTCCGGCCACGCTGCAGCACAAGCCACTAACAGAGTTGTTGCTGCTATTAGTTACGAGGAATGAGGAACAGTAAAGCCACAGAATATCTGAACATGATGTAAGTGCACTGCGTGAGGATGGATTAGGGGGATAGGACTTGCTGTCATGGTGGGTGTTTGGGGATTGATGTATTTTCAAAGGACATCTATTCTCTTCCTTAAGCTGATTTATACGATGTATTCCTACAATGGTCACTGCTGTTTGAGTCCAACCAATATTTTCAGGGAATGACATGTAGACATCACCCTTGAAAGTATTGTCGTTTATCAAACCGTCTTGGAAAACAGCACAGATTCAAGCACTAGGAGAGCCATATGGACCTCTCTAGGTCTGATTCATGGAACTGTGGTGCGGCATCTAAATGAGCACTGATTTGATCACAGACTGATGAATTGATTCAGCTGTGGAAACATGGACATGCTGCACCAGTCCGTTATTTACATACCACGGACCCTAATTTATGTGTGTGTTTGGCAACCCTTTGCCTATTAAATGGGATGTCTGGTGCTACAGAATGTCCATAATGCTGTATGGCAAAGAGGAAATGGCAAAAGATCTGCCATGGTTACTGAGATTCAGCAGAGAGTTCCATCATCTGTTTTGCTCCATAAAGACATTTCAAGTGCTTCCATAAAGACTGAATAAATCTCCATATTTGAATCATGTTTTCAATGCAAAATATAATTGCTGTAGATTACTAAATAATATATTTTAAGACCTATATGGCATAAAACCTTTATGTGCTATGAATGCACATTGTTGTCCAAGTGCAACACATTTGCAATGGGTGTACACAATGAGATGAACACTTAATGCAATCACCAACAATAGGCCTGCAATACCTCTGTGAACGCCTTTTGTAATGTTCATTTATTTTTGTTGAGTATACTGTGTCTGTGTTCATAAGTGACAATCGAAGGTGTTGTTTGGGATGACATTAATTGTAAAAGTGTCCACATCACTGCAAACATCTCCTGAATAAACATCTTTCAAATTAGTGTTCTCCAAGCAAAGGTGCGGGCGATGAGAAAAAATGCAACTACTGAGTGTCGAAGGAACATAAACAGGCAGTATAATTATGTATATCATACATAAATGAACAGTATAATGAGGGCTTTTCTATTATGATAAATATAAAAGAGCCAAAAGGATATGAAAGTTAAAACTTTTTAATACAAATTCAGTGAAGCGCTGGAAAACATTGGCCATTGTAATACCACTGTGTGCTGTGGCAATAACAGTTAGGTTAGTCCAGCAGCAGAATAGCAGGAACTTGTGGGGATCACAAGGAGGGTGAAGTGTGCCCCTGGGCTGGCCGGTCTTATTTTCAAGGCTGTGACAGGGTCAGGTCTCTGCTGAGGGTTATCGTCTTAATTATGCATGGCCCATCTGGTCGACAAAGCTCTGGTGTAGGTGGGCAGCTGAACAGACAGTAGCTGATAGAAGAATGACATGATGAATAATGTCGATTCCTAGACCCTGTTCTTAACAGCTTTAATCGAGTGATGCCAATAGATAATGTAACCAGTGCTTTGTCACTCAGGATAAAAAGATTGAGGGTATAAAACAACCCGTGTGACCCCTAAAGAATGCAATCCACATTACAAACCAAGCTGAGAAGTATCTGGGCAGCTGAGGGACTGAAATGGTGAAATGTGTCTATAAGGTTGGACAGAACATTGATATCGGGGGGAGAAAAAACAGTTCAGTGATGGTTTGGGAATTTTTTCAAGGCGAGCATAAAGTAGCTGCAGATTGAAATCATTCCTCTGAATTGAAGGCTCTTTTTCTACATATAATTGTCCCATTGCACCAACCACAGTGTAGGGGTTCGGCAGTTTGTCATCCAGTTCATGACTTCGTAAACAAAAGGTGTTTTCAGTAGGCTCTAGATTTCTAGGTTTGAAATTACTGTGGAGAGAGTAAAATATGCAAAAAACGTTTCTAGGCAGTGAGACACTGAGCAAAATGCACACATATGCACACATGCACAAAGACGGCAAGAGAGGAGGTGAGGCTGAGCATTTTTCTCTCGTCAGAGGAATTAGCTGCCATTGTCTGCTGCCAGAGACAGTACGCTGCATTTTAATCAAGGGTGCAGTTTTAAATCCAGTGGGCTTATGATGTGATAACAATTGTGTGGTTTTCTTCCCCACTTCTGCTGTGCAGGGCTTGGGGGTGCGTCATCACACCACATTGCAGAGATCTGCCATACTTAGGTATCTAGCTATCTTTGCATTGTGCCAGAGGTCGATCTACAGTATGTTATGATATAACACTTATTTTGGTTGTAACTTCAGCCAGTATAGAGCTAAACAAGGTGGTCAGTTTCATGTCATGGTTCGCAAATTTGATACACTGAGGGACACTAAAAGGTGGCATTTCTTCTGTATGTGTAATGTTGACTGTATTGGGAGTAAAACGAAAATGTTTTTTATAATTGTATCAGCCTGAAAGCTAAATCCAGCCTTATTTCTTTCAGTTTTAGAAGTTATGTTACTCCATCCTTTGTCAGTTTGTGCATTCCACATTTTCAGTGAAAAATCTACAGCTTAGTGTCACCAAAAACAACACTGGTGTCATTTGCTCCATATGCACAGTAGACAAACACCACCTGCCAACAACTATGACACACACTAGCCACTGAAATACCCAGAGGGCATTGCAGTGGGATGTAAATTCCAAAGCCCGATTCGAACTTGCCAGTAGAACAATCTGCATGACAGATGTAAACCAACTGGTACCATGTACGTTTTTTCTTTGTTTATTATGAATACTGTCATCTGTAAATGAAAAGCTCAAAAGACAAAACACCCCCCCCTACACTTATTTTGCACTGTGGCACAATGGCTCAGTGGCTGGAGTGAGGATGTCCTCCATTTGTTCAGCGCACACCTACAGACATGCATGTTATGCAAGGCAATGGCCTGAGGACTGCAGCTGAAGACCCCATGGGGATTAATAAAGAACAACTCTCACAACCCTTTTAGTCATCATGAAGAGGTGTCTCTGTGCTTCCCTCTGTAAACACAGATGACATACCAACTTTGTATTGAATTCTAGGTGTGCCAGATATTTGTGCACTGCACTGACATAAAGAGAAAGATAGTTGTGCTCTACATTTATAAATGTCTTAAAATAATACTAATTATACATTATTCACAAGCTCTAAAAGCTTGCCATCTACTGTGTTACAGCGCAGTCTTTGTGCAGTCCTGGTACTCTATGTAGACATGACAAATTGATTTGTGAGACAATCACCTTAGATGCTACTTGGACCGACTTCAGCAGCAGACACATAAAACATAGCCTTACGTGTTCTTGTTTCCACTTACTATAGCATTTAGTTCCCTTTTGCTCAAAGGTTTTTGAATGATTTCCCTTTATAGAGGGTTTAAATGTTTAATCTATTATGGGAATGGAGTAAAGAGTGAGGCCTGTACTTTATCTTTTTCATTTTAATCAACAATTCCCCTCAAGAGAGAGATCGAGAGAGAGAGAAACACCAGCAATTAATTTGTCCGACAAAAGATTGTCGGCGTAGCCAGAGCCTGATATAGCATATGCCTCTGTGCCACAAAACGTGTCACCCTAAACCAATTAAAAAACTGTTACACCAGGTGACACATTCCTTTCACACAACAAGTGTATTTTACTCAGAAACAACTCTGCAACAACGACTGCTTTCTCGATCTCTTAGCTTGTCGTCGGGCAGACACGGCGCTTGGGGCACACGGCTCTGTGTTTACACTGCTTTGCTAGTTTGACGAGCTGGGAGGGATAACACCTTACTGGTACAAAATAGTACCCTACACCTCCGGCTTTGGAACAAACATGTCTGGGGATGTTTATCAAACGTGTTTGTGCATATGAAGAGAGGAGGAGGTATTCAGGACTTTCACATAATATTTGTTGAGAGACCTCATTTATAAACAGTGTGTACACACTTCCCATGGAAGTTAACAGTCAAAGCGACGTGATCATTTGTTGGAGAACCTCCATGAAAAAAGGGCTATGATGGGGTATGATGAAATCATACATGGTGGCTGCTTTCTTGACATCGTCATCTGACATATATTTCTGCAAAATGAGAATACCATTCTCAAGACTGGAAGAGTCTTTGTGAAGTGCCTTAGATTTAGGAATGAAATGGCTCTTGACTATTTAATATTTGATCTGGAAGTCTGCAGACTGCCTTTTCAATAAACAGGTCTGACCATTTAAAATGTCTGACATTTTTGAATTCTTTAAATGCAGGAAGAAACAAAAGTCATCATAGGCCTGTTTTATCAAATGTCAAAGATAATTAGGCAACTTGTATTTTATTACGTAATAGTTTAGAGAAAATTATGAGGTCATAGTTCGGACAATCTTGTAATAATTAAGAGATGCTCATTGACAAGAATGAGATATAAAGTCATATTACAAGATATGACTTAGTCACCAATTGCCATCGTCTTTTATTTGGTAAAAGCAATGAGCTGTCATATTGCAAGTCTGAAATCTGCAACGCCTTTTTGTCAAAGAAAATTGTAGTGATATGTATGTTGTGTGTTTGCTTTGAAGTGATTCTCAAATGTGGAATGATGAAGGTTGTAAGGTTCACTACAAAGTCAAAAGACATATTTAGCAGACCTGATTCACCTCCTGAAGTGTATGTAATGAATTTCAGCGTAATCATGTTTTCCAACATCATGCAACTAGTTATTACTATCAAGGTGAGACATGAGTGAAAGAGGAAGGGAGCTCCAGTGTACGCCACCACCTGTGGCTCTGCCACTAGATGAGCAGCAGGGAGGTACTTGGCAGCAGCCTTTATGCCAGACCTTTTGCCTTAACATCATTTTTCAAACATCACTCTTGATATGAACAGTATTAACTGTTGCCGGCAAATGCATGGACATTTTCTGCATGGCGATTCCTGTATACGAATGTCTGTCACAAAAAGAGCAATGGCGAGTATATTTACATACAAATCAGCAGTTGATCAGAGGGTCATTTTATGTGCTATTTGTGGCTGATTGGCAGAGTAATGCAGACTTGTTTGCAAAATGACTGTCTGAATCAATCTTTGCTTGAAGGAAGGCGAAAACACAGTGTCTATAGGACATAATTACTGCATGTGTATTGCTGACAAATAAAGTTGGATTTGCTTGTAACACGATTCATCTCATTACAATTCAAGGTTCAAGATGTCGGACATAATGCGTCAAATGTGAAACAGCCCTTTCGTGTATTACAAGGTTCATCTGTCCTTTGTACTGCTCTCTAAAAGTGTTTTATTCCAAACTCTAAGCGAGGGTTCTTACCTTACCTTGCAGTCGGGGCACAAGGGATAAATGCTAAAGTAATTTCAGCACAAATTTACAAGTGTTTCAGCCTTTTGCATCAGAGATTCCTCTGTTCGCTGTATTTTGCTCTGCTTCATCCCAACATGAGAGAGGCTAGTGGACACATGAAGGATGTAGAGGCTTGTTTGGCTCTGGATGAGGCAACATGCCAAGGTAGTCAAGGCCATCAAAAGCGGGGGCATGCTGCTCCAGAGAGCTGGGTTTTGAAAATGGGCTTGGTGGCTCTCAGTGGGATTTCTGTGTCATCTGACAGCAGAACAAAGTTCTTTTAGCAGACAGAGAAGAGTCACAGCCACTGTTTGATGTCGACTTTAAAGCCAAACACATTAGAGCCCGAACATAAAGAAACATTAAGAAAAAAGGTTAAACCGTGTAATTCAATTATATTCTGTATATGGAAAACCCCCACACATCAAACCCCGCAGATCTGGATGAAAAACCGGTTGTCGCACTAGTCATGGTGGCGGGTGAAGAATTCTAATCTTGTTTATGTATAAAAGTGACATGGCAAAATATCTCTTTCTCTCCGTCTCTGTCTCTCTCTCTCACACACACACACACACACACACACACACACACACACACACACACACACACACACAGACCAACAGACAAACAGACACCTCACTTTGGACATAGCAGGAAGAGATTTAGACACTGTTGAGTCTCTTCCAATAAACTATCCAACACACAAACTCTTGATAATTACCAGAGGTGTATCCAGACGTTTAATTGGGATTTGCTCTGTTGGGGGGGCTCTGTGGTTACAGTAGGGGTTCCTTGTAAACCGTGAACCCGTTATATTAGTATTGAGTAAAAATAATATACTTCACAACTGCTATCACCTTTATTGACGAGAGTTGGAAAAAAACTATAAAAAAGTTATTAAGTGTATTTATATCAACAGGAGTGGAATGTAATTTACTAAATGCACTCAGATACTCTACTTACGTAGACTACAATTTTGAAGTAGCCTAATTGTAGTATTGTAGTAGTATTTCCACGTAATGCTACTCAATTACATTTACTTAACAGTAGTTACTTTGCAGATTCAGAATAGTAACTCAAAATATAATCAACTAATCTATTATTATAGATTAAATTACCCAGCAGTATATAAAGCTATTTAAATGGTAAGTATTTTACACAGTAGTATTATAAGTTTTAAAATGTTATTTAAGTAGAGATCTGAGTACTTCTTCCACCACTGTGTGTTAACATTAGTTTTTGAAATATTAAAAGGCTTTATATTTAATCACACACAATATTCAGACACGGTTCATGCAGTGTAGTGCATTCTGCTGTTGTGTGTTCATCTCTAGTAAACTGAGTTATTTACTGTTCGAGTTTGTTTTGGAGCCACCCCATAATGTAAAATAATGTTAATGAGGATTGTCAAGATTTGATAAAAAGGCAAATACAATGACAATAAGGAGAAATGCATGTATACATCATAGCCTAATGCAAGTTATCTTGTTACCCTTCCATCTCTTTTGGAAAGATACAAAGATTGATTTGTTTTTATTTTAATTCTGGGCTTGTGCACTCTGCCATTTCTCCTCTGCGCTTTACCTCAACTTCAACTTGTGAGTCGAGCACTGACCCTCATTTGGAGCCCATCATTATTGGTCCTATACATCAGCAGTCTCTGTGGGCCCCTTAACCTCTTGATCCACGTCTGTCATGCATCTTTTGAAATAGTTTTACAAACATTTGAACAGCTGTACATAATAACCTGTCTCTGTTTATTAGGTTAGTCTCTATTGACCTGTTCATATACACATAATATACATTATATACACAAAGAAGTAATATATAACAAATGATGTGATATGTTGCACAGTTTGAAATTTCAACAAATTTCAAACTTTTCTCAACATACTGTAGCCTATAATTACTGTGTGAGACTTTTACAATGGTACAATTTGGTTTGCTTGGAGTATCATGCTTTAGAGAACATTATATTCTTCATTTTTAAATATTAACCATTCCCAAGGTATAGGACAAATCAAAAAAATGTTTCTAAAACCCTAACCTACATTGAGAACATGTTCATGACTGCATAATACAAGACTACTGGCAAGCCTTCGCTTGATTCATGTTTTATTTGCACAAAAAAAACAAAAACTGCTTTCCGATTAGTGCTATCAAAAGCTTAGGTTTATAAGAGAAATTATCAAAACTTAGGAAAGCTTGAAAAGTGTTAAGTATGCTTATAATAAGATGATCAATCTTGCAGTGATTGGAAATATCTAGTTTAATTGTATTTCTAACATCATTTTACCATTTAATTTTCTTAAACTGTGTTGTGCAGGCAAAACTCTCATCTGTGTATCTAAACTTTCCTCTCAAATTTGCTTTTGCTTCATATCAACCAAATGTTGACAGTTTTATTTCTAATGCTAATTATTATGATCAGTAATACAATTACATTCATAAGTTAGTCAAACTCAGGCCTTTCAAAAGTGCCATCATTTCTTATACATCTTATCTATGGACATGTATACTACACATACATATATGTATTTTGGGCAATTTATTTACATGTCTTTGTCTTCTTGACAATGTGCTTTGTACGTCTTACTAACAAATAGAGTATTTAACTTGCCCGACTCATTTGTCTACATAGATATCTATTGATCCTGTCTGTCATTCATTTATCAGTCATTTCCGCAGCACATATCTGTTGTTTACATCTACATGCTTGCTTAACACTTTTCTATCTTTTCCCTTTTCCGCCACCATCACTTTTTTCTTGCTTTTTTGTTCTTCAAGTTAAGCTGTGATATTTTCTGCACATATCCAAATGTTTACTCGGTAAATACTTTATCAGGAACACATGCCAGTCAATGCAACAAGCAAGGTCCCTCAAATAGCAAACAATGTCACTGTAGCCTAGGGGAGACAGGGTTCAGAGGCTCATTCGCTCTCTAACCAAACATTACAATGGGGCTGATGGCCAGTGCCACACTTGGAGGTTTCAGCATCTCAGATGCAGCAATCCACCTGGAATGTTTGTATACTACAGTGCGTAGAGTTTGCAGAGAACAGTGTAACAAATGAAAAGGAAGTCAGGAGCAGTTCTGTGAGCAAAACACCAAGTCAATGAAAAGAAGGACAACAGGGAGGCACCAAGTGCACCAAGCAGCTTAGTACATCTGGGGTATGGAAGGGAGCATTACTGAAGGCACAAGCAATTTATCAAACCTTGAACTAAGATGCATAGAATACGAGCAAAAGGCTTTAGTGGACACATGATCACTGAAACAGGGCAATACAGTCTTGATTAATACTAAATACCATTGGGTGTAAAGAAGAGTTATCAAGTCATATGTGAGTTTTAAGAAATACTAATAAAATCATTTCTGATTGTTTTAGTAAAAACTGTTATGTACTATGTAATTCTACAAATATATAGTGTATATCTTAAAATGCCTGTGTGGTTTAGAAAATGTCAGCCACTTGAAATACAGAAAGCAGAGGACAGCTCAACGTATGCAGTAGCAATATGGACACTGTGATTGTCAAACTTTAAGCCAAGGCCAGTCACCACGGAATTTTCTGAAGTGGCAATGTCTTTTATCCAACCAACACTAAGGCCATGTCCACACTACTCCGTTTTTACTCCGTATTTGCTACGTTTACACTGAGCGGCCACACTACGCCGGAGTTTTGGAGCACCCTAAACGGAGGGATCTGAAAACTCCGGCGAGGTTGGAGGTGTTTGAGAACTCCGGGGTTGCGTTTGCGTGTGGACGGTCGGATACGGATGTGCTTAGAAAAAATTACGCCCACACCCGTGTTCGCTACTGGATTGGTTCTTGGCAACCATGACGTCTCCGTCCCTGATTCGTCACACTCACTATCACATGACCCGTACCCGGAAGAAAACAAACTGGGCTACCAGCAATTCATTTCAACATGGATAACTAATTGCAAGCGTTGCTGCTAGCACAACAGCTAGCAGCAGCTATGCAGTAAAAGTCTGCATTTCTGTGGAGGAAGCAGCTGTTATTGGAGTGATTAGCGAGCGGCGTGACCGGCATCAGCCCTATGGAGCAGCTCGTTGTTTTTAGATTCTAATGAGAAGACATGCTGCTCTAACGTTTTACTTCTTCCGTTTGGTAGCCTTGAGAGACCTTAGTCTGTAAGTATGTATTTATGGAGCATGAAAATATGTACGTAGATATATTCTATTCGAGTGTTTAGTATAACATTTGTGTTGTATTAAATGCTAATCGCGGTTAGCATTTCTCCATTGGCGGTAATGTTAAAATTAGCTTAGAAGCTAGCTAGGCGGACATGTTACATGCTGGCTATATCATGGATTGTTGTTTTGTATTCATGTAATGTGTATAGGGACAGTTCGTAAAGCCATATTTCATATTGTGCTTCCACAGTTTTACAAATAAAGATTCACACTGAAGTCTTGAAACTCTTCTATGGATTCCATGGTCTTTATTTCACGGATCTACTGTTAGCGATCTGATAAGCTTTCCTGCACGAAGGAAGAGCAGAATAGAGTGAGAGACGTGTGTTGACCACATGTATGGACCCATATTCTAGTAAACGTTTACGTGTAAGTGTTGATTTTAAAGTAAATTTGATGTGAGAGAGATAGACCCGCACCGCTGTAATGCTAATCGCGGTTAGCATTTCTCCATTGGCGGTAATGTTAAAATTAGCTTAGAAGCTAGCTAGGCGGACATGACGTTCAGAGCTACTAGTGAGAACAGACATCAACAACACGGAGGAAACGAGTGAGAGACCACATTGATGGACCCATAATCTAGTAAACGTTTATGTGTAAGTGTTGATGTTAAAGTAAATTTGGAGAGAGAGAGACAGAGCGAGTATTTTTTTTTTTTTTAACTAAGCAAGCAATTCACTTCCTGTTTACACCGTCACGCGCATGCCCAGTGTAGTTAATGGTCACGTGCTGTCCGCCTTCGACGGCTGCCGTGTGGACGCAGATCAACTCGAGAATGATGCTGAAACTCCCGTGTGGACGGAGATCGTTTCTATTTGACAAATCTGCATCCAAGGAGAAACGGAGTAGTGTGGACAGGGCATAAAGGGTTTGCAGTTCAAACTAAAATAAAAAAATCCAGCATCAAAGAAGGTGAAGAGGTGAAAACAGCTGAAGGGGTCCTGGATATAAAGGATGGCATCAAATATAAAGCAGGGGGTAAAAAAAAACAGCACACATGTTTAGTTAAAGTTACAAACATTTTGTGGCCAGATTGTGTTCAATAAAGAAAGTTGAAAACTGTTTTATGATGGCTGCCCAATTTACACAGTGCAGCGCATTATTGTTTGTGGTGGGAGAGAAACATAAAACGAGAAGCAATTTAAGAACATGCTGCTTCCAAAAGCCACCCCCAGATTTATTGGTACACTGTTTATTTCGTACCAACGATGATACACACTTTCTTTACTTTACCCATTTTGGCCTTTTCTGTGTTTTTTTCTTCTCTCTTGATAAATACAGTATGCATGCACATCCTAATGTTCACATCACCATGGAAAAAGTATCAGAGCTTTGCCAGGCTTACCATCCATCTTGCTCTATAAATCCTCCATCCATACATCAAGCCAAACTTTCACCCAAGCCTCAAACATGGGAAAATCATGAGGATACGCTTGACTTTTCTGTTTGAGCAGTCGACTGTGATTACCGAAGCAAACTTTGTATCACATAATACATGCTTCGATGAGTTGTAACCCATAGTGATAGCCATGTCACATGCTTCAGTCAACATTATGATGGTATGTTTTCCGGTTTGGTTTACCGTAGTTGCAGTTACTGTAGTATAACCCTCTTTTAAATTCATAGGAAGATGGAGATCTCTTGTGTCTACCGTGAAGGAAACCCAGGATGAACACTAACACAAACCTTCACTGGGTTACTGTCTTCACATTTTTGATTTACTGTAGTTGACATATATCTGAAATAAGACTATTATGGTAATAATTCAAAATGCCCATGGCTATCTAAAATGATCTTTGAGTACATTTCCTCCACTACTAAATTCATCCTAAAATGCTGATTACATAATGGGATTATGTCATCTAAAGTACCAAAGAAGATAGAAAATAAGCACTAAAACTGAAATGAATAAGTGCAACGTTAACTCTCTGTCCACTTGTGACCCTTTTAAACTGAGAGAAACCTCCATCTGCTGGAGGGCACACTCAATTGCAGATGCAGAATCATCTCTTGCTGTTTCCTCACCACACCACTAACAGCCACTCTATGGCATAAGTGTCTGCACCGACCCCCACCAGAATCCTTTCTCAGCTGCCCATCAAAATTATCTCTGCAGCGGGCCAATTAGTCATCATCTGCCTTCTTTTTTTGGGCTGACACAGTCAGGCGTTCTCTGATCTCAATAAAAGATTTGAATAATGGACCTGTAGTCACAGATGCTGATAATTCTAGTCATTTTTGATCCCTCAAATCAATTCAGTATGCTGACATTACAACACAACCTCTAACTATTGTATCATAAAACCTTTCCAAGACAATCAAAGCAAATATCTTTCAATTGCACATATTTAATTACACATGCAACACAACCAGCACATCCAGACCAACATTGTCACAAACTGAACTGATCCATGACTGTTTGTCGTCTGAAAGTCAGTCAGATGTAGATCAACATGTTGAGTGTGCTGAGCAATGTTTCCCCCCCCCCTAAAACAATAAAATGAGTGGACAGATGGAAAGCCAGTGAGGGACCATGTTCTTGTTTTTAGTTGTGTGATTTTTTTTGCTCAAATGTAGTGCTTGACTTTACATAATTGAAACATTATTGTTTCAGTATTGATCACACACTAAGGGCTTAATAGCTTGGCTGGATAACAAAATATAATAATTATCTGCTGAATAACGCACAGATTAAAAGCTTCATGCTTTCCTTATTGTCAATAGACACAATTAGTCATAATGTCACATTTGAAATACTCTTAAATTAAAAAAAGTAATTCAGAGTCATGTGATTCGCCTGCGAGCGAGACATTTATTTTTGCATTGAGTGTGTGACGCTTTATGTAGCGCAAATATTCCACCACTTGTTCTCACTATCGGCACTAGAGAACACGCGCAAATATGCATTATGTTGCTCTATATAAAGTGTAGACCATATCATGTAAATCGGATGTGGTTTGTCACATTATGCTGATTTCCTGTTGCCAGTAGGTGGCACTATGACTCTGAATTGCTTGTAGACATCCTCAGGTCAGCTTGTTGTTTAATGGGGAATCAAGTAAAATGTCCGTCACACCACGGCTACGCTATTCCATGAAACGTAAAGCTTTCGATAACTTTTAATCACGAAGGTCTTTAGATTATACAGACCAAATTTGAAACGATCCAATTAATACCATTGAGGAGTTCGTTAAGTCTACATGTGATACATGTGCCTACGAAATTTGGTACATCTAGCTCAATTGACTGCAAGGGCTGCTTTGTCAAAATTTTGAAAGGGGCACTATCCCAAGAACCACAACCATATCAGATAACTACATTTAGAACTTTAAATGTGTGAGAAAGTTTGGATACTTTTGGAGCATTTTTAGAAGAACGTCGTTGTTTTTCATGGAGAAAAATGCGTTGTCGCGGCAAAAAAAAGTTTCATGGGCTGGCATTGTGAGTGGATCTGATGTAGTATAGAGACCATAACTTCCTGTTTCCAACAGGACTGGAGTTTTGGGAAACATGGGAAATTTGGAAAAGATCTGACCATGTGGAATCGAGTTACATCGATATATTTGTTCATGGTGAAGGATTGAAATTCACCATACTTTCACATTGCTGCCGTTCAACGAATTCTTACAATCTTGACAATGAAGCATGAGCAAGGTCTTAAGGCTGTTCTGACACAATTTGAGATGATTTGATCAATCTGTGAGGAGTGAGATGTGAAATTATACCACCTAGGATTTCCTGTTGCCACTAGGTGATGCTATGAATATAATTTAAAATTGTCGGAGTGTTATTGAGCACGAGGAAATTGTAGCAGATTAGACAATGTATGGCCAAGTTAAAACAACTTCCTGTTTCATTGCAAATGGTTCTTTTTTTGCTGAAGCCCCACAGATACATAGTTTCATGTATTGTTTATCTTTCAATACATTTTCTTTGCAAACGTCTTAAGATTATACTGACCAAATTTGAAGTAAATCGGGTTGAATCTCAAGGTGTTCGTTAAAGTACAGTGCCTTGAAATGGTCAAAAATCGACATAACATTTGAAATGGCCAACTTCCTGATGGGTTTACGGTATACCTCCAAGACGTACGTCTCACCATGTTACATATACCAACCCAATGTCATACAGCTAGGTGATATTTTTGACTTGTGTGCCAAATTTCAAGAGTTGAACAGTAGCCCAAGCACTTATTTTGTTGCACTCAAAGACATAAGAGAATAATAATCATTGGTAGAACAATAGGACAATAGGTCCTCCTTCGTCAGTGCTCGGGCTGTATATATATATATAATAAGGAAACAACGGTTCCCTCCATTTCACACACAAAGCCACAGCTACTTGCTGAAGGTAACAAATATACTGGACTATTTTGTTGACAACTTGGTTTATTGTTAGTTTGATATGAAAAATGATGAGTTACCTTCAAACATAAACCCTGAACTGAAAGTTGATGATTTATGCTAACAGGAAAAATAATGAAGGTTACTCAAAGGTAACTCATTAAAAAATAAATCCATATCCTTCGGAAATATTGCTGAATCTGTTTATATGACTGTGTTCATGTGAGTGGATCAGTAGGCATGTGTGTTTCACCCACAAATACACCGACACACACTTTCACTCACACTTGTGCTGACCTTAACTTCAAAGCAGAGAGCCAAAGCTCTTAAAGTCTTAAAACTGATGGTCTGGATACTCTCATCTCCTGTTCGCTGTGTCAAGTCATTATAGTGCACCAAGTCATTAGCTGATGGTGTAGTCATCCATTACAGCTAAGAGGGAATATAGCAAAGGGGAAGCAGTGAGGATTCCAACTTTAAGATGTCCAGATCATGTGAAGGACAAGTGTTCTTTCTTTTTCTTTGGTGCTAAATATATCTTTGTCACTGTCATACATTCACTAAATACTTCATATATTTATACTTCATTGTTACTTCATTGTTTAACCACCAGACACAGGAACAGCTTCTTTCCACTGGCTGTCACTCTGATGAACAATTAATCAGACATATTGCATCTTCATTTGCACTATTTACACTGTTACCACCTTTCTGCACTAATATCCCAAATACATTGTCCATTGTTATTGTTCTTTATGTTCTTTATGCTCATATATATTCTTCGATATATATTTATATTGTAC